>NW_027633179.1:0-37637 GCF_053919585.1 Euprymna scolopes
ACGAGTTCATAACTTTTAAGAATTGCTTCTTTTACTACCTCGTAATCGGCACAGTCTTCTGCTGGAAGTGCCGCATATGTCTTTTGGGCCTTACTGCTTAATGCCGCTTGTAACAGCATTGCCCAACACTCTTGTGGCCAGCCCATATTTAGGGCGGTTCTCTCGAAGTGCGCAAAGTAATCGTCCGCCTCCTTTTCTACAAATTTTGGGACCAATCGCACTTGTTTAGTTATGTCGAATCTGTTTTGTCTGACTTGCTGTGGCTGGTGAGCTATACTTAATTCGCTCATCCTAATCTCTTGCTCGATTCGAGCTTTTTCTACCTCGGCTTTCGCCATTATTCTGGCTTTCTCTAGTTCGACCTGATCACGAGTCATGGTCGTTTTCTCCGCCGGTAAATCTTCCAGCACTTCTTCATCGAAGCGGTCATTGTCTACCATGTGCTCAGCTATTATTCTCATTAACTGGCTTTTCCTCATAGCTCCCCTAACCTCTAGGTCTAATTTCTTTCCTATTACTATTAGATCATCTTTTTTTAATCTATATAATTTATCTGGGGATGGATTTTTAAGGAATTCGTTGGTGTCCGTCATTTTGCCTTACCGTCCGTGTATAATGCACAAGTACGTTCACGAGGATTTTTTTTTTTTTTTTATTCAAGCAAGGAAATTACACTTGCTTGGTGTATAACTGATCTCCGGAGAGCCCCCATGTGACGGTACCACGAGCCTGTTTCTTGACGAGAACCTCCCTGTGCGGTACCAAGGTTGGAGTTCTCAGAGAAAATCCCAAGGCCGGGCACGCGTTTTAAGAAAAAGAAAAGTTTGACGGGTACCGACTGCAAATTATGCGGTCTCTATGGTACAGTGTCCAGGTTCAGACCAGAATCGTCGTGGCATATACTTGAGGCATTCACGGGCGGCAATGTAAGGCAAACAAAAGAGACACAAGTCGACACGGGTATGAGAGTTATTAAATCAACAATTTATTTAAACAAATTGAACCGGGTAAAATGTAACTACAAAAACAGAACATGCAACTGAAATCATAACTGAAATAACATGAAAAAAAAAAGAATAAAAGAATATATACATGCAGACAATGATTTGGGACAAGGAGAGGGGGGGGTGAGTGATATTTCGATTGTCTTAGGAAAGAAAAATTCGGAGATTGGAAAAGGTAAAAAAAGAAAATAATCAAGCAAATAAAAAAAACCCTATACTTTTTAATAATACACACACGCATAATCTGAGGTTATTGTTTTCCAGAGGTTAAGTAACCAATGAAATCTTATTAAGCTACACCCCTTCCCCAACAACATCTTCCACATAATATTTAATAAAAACACAGTTAAATTAAGCTACAGTTGCAGCAATAACTACGAAATAATAATAAAAACTATAACAATAAAATTTTAAATGATAAACAGGGCTATGACAACAGCATATTCTTTTCATTGTTTTGATTCTCGAGTATATATCCGACACAGTTAGACACAGTAAATCAACCATTATCGGAAGGAGTCCAATGTCATTCGGGGTTATAAATCCAGGTGGGCAGAAAATAGGCCCAGGGGAGAAAGTAATATTCCCATAGCGTATTGCTCCTTATTGATTTTTCGAAAAGTATACGGGGCAGCCTTATTCGTTGTTTCGTTGAGTGTGTGTTGGTTGATGCAGTCCAAATGCTTTCTCGGTGTTGACAAAGTGTATCCGATATTGGGTGGATATACCATTCCATTGTAATTATCCCAATGTAATTATCTCTATATGTTGTTTTTCAGAATTTAAAATTTAACTTATATATTGCTCTATTCTTAAATATTGAGCCTTTTCTTTTTGGCTAGGATCACCTTGAAAGTATTACTTCAAGTAATATCTATCAGGATTTTTCATCTGAATTCTATCAGTGTCTTATATATATATATATATATATATATATATATATATATATATATATATATATATTGTTAAAAAGTGCGGATTTTTTTATTTTATTATTTTCTGTTTTTTATCTTTTCCATTCCCTGAATTTTTCTTTTTATAGCAGAGAGTCCATATGTTTGTTTTTGCATAGCGAGTGCTTTCGATTGGAACATTTTCGTCATCCACAGGCAGATTAAGTCATTTAAATTTTTAAAATTACGTTTTTTAAAAATCACGTATCGTATTATATGCATTAAAATTTATATATTTTGTCATGGTCACGTATTGGGTTGGTTAATTAAATGTGTGGACAGTTTTAACAGGGCGAGGTTAATATTAATATTTACATTATGTTAAATTACATTTACATGTTTTTTTTTTTATATATATTATTTAGAATTTACGAACCTAAGCATTTTAATATGTTCCAACTGCATTCATGATTTATATTATTTATTTTAGTTTGTTTTGCTTTTATATATAATGCTTCCAGATTTTTAGTCTCTTTACATTAGTATTGTTGCGTAGGACCTTGGTATTTTCCACCATGATTCTTCGGAATTCGGAATGATGGCAGCCATGTTTTTTTAAGTGCTGTGATATTGAGCTGGAGTCGAAGAGTTGGAGGGTTAGTCTTAGTAACAACGTGTTGTGTGGAAATTATCTTTCACCATCTTTCTTTCCCTTTTCTTTCTCCTGTTTCGGTTCTTCCTTCCTTTCTTCTTAACCCCTTTCCTACCCCCTTCCCTGGCTTCCCCCTTTTTCTATGTCACCTGACTCCCTTATGCCCGTTGATTGGATGCGACGTTTTCGCGCTAAATTGAGGCACGTGTGTGATATTTTGAGTTAAAATAGTCAGTTGTGAACAAGGCTTCGAGGGGACCAGAACGGTCGAACTGTCGGTCTCGGATAAAAAGGGACGCCTGGAATTTACTAAGGCGTTGTACAACTCTGTCTTGACGAGACATTAAATTCGTTGAAAAGAAGAACCTAGTTTTCTAAGACACTTGAAAACTAATACTATTATCGAGAAAAGATAATAGAAGTTTTGAACAGAAGAACCTAGTTTTCTAAGACACTTGAAAACTAATACTATTATCGAGAAAAGATAATAGAAGTGGAAAAGAAGAACCCAGTTTTCTAAGACACTTGAAAACTAATTCTATTATCGAAAAAAGATAATAGATGTTTTGAACAGAATATTCGCCGCAGGGAAGTTTTCGAAGATACCAGAAAACACCAGAATATCCAGCCTCAAGAAATTTCTACCTTGCTGAAAGGACTACGAAAACGAATTTCCAGGAAAAAAAAAGAAAAAGGGAACTTTAAACAACACAAACTCAAAAATAAAACCAACAAGGAAACGAACTTTCTAAATGTTCCTTTCGTAAAAGGGCGCCCAGAAGCTTCCAGTAAGTGATCCCCTCCTTTTTCCCCCCTTCTTCCTCCTTCTCTATCTCTCTTTCCTTCTATTTCCCTTCACTCTCTCTCCCCCGTTTTGGTTACTACTACAAGACAAGACTCTTGTAAGCCAGATGGACATTTTTGGCAGCCCATAGAGGTCATTACTTTTTCTTTAGATATCTTTGTTAATAAATTCTGTTTCTCCTATTTTTTCTCTTTTTGTTTGTAATTTTTTCCTTCAGTTTCAGAGTTAGTAGTAACGATTAATTGTTTAAGAAGAATTAACTTCCACGGGACAAAGTGGATAATAAAATTTCTTCAGTTGGTAATGTGGCCCATGTAGTAAGCAGTGTTAGAGAAACATCCTCTTAGTGGGCAAATAAATTGATAAATTACATTGTTTTTTTCTAGCAATTATTCATCTGTGAAGTGTTGTTGTTGATTACAAGGCTGATCGTTTGTAGTTTTTTTTTTATAATAGATGATAAACTTGATTTTTTTTTGTTATTATTGGGAGATACGTATCTTTAAATTGTATTCTTGTGAACACTTTCATCAGTTTTTGAGTTTTTATGTAGCTGGTTGCGGTAAAATATGTTAATCGGCTGAGGATTGTTTTATTGTTGAATATTAGCAGCTTGATTTAAGTTGCTAATAGTTAGTTTAATTTGTTTATCGACAAGAGAGTTTGGGAACCGGTTGTTGATTATAACCCGTTTTATATTTTTTAGTTCGTTGAAGAATATTTTTTGTTGGAAGAAATCATTTTGGCGCGATGTATGAGATTTTTTATTATTGCGATTTTATAATGAAACGGATTTTGTTTTTATAATTTAAGATGCAGGAATTAATGGATGTAAATTTTTTTCAACACGAAGGTGACGAATTACTCGTTACTGGAATCGATAAGAACGTCTGTTATGGGTATTTAGTTCATCGGTAAAGGCAGAGAATGAATTAGTTTGAAATGTAATTTTTAAATCATCTATTTTTTTTATGTTATCAGCAAGCATAAATATATCATTAACATACTTAATGTAGATGGAACGGTTTTACTAAATATTTGCGATCAAATTATTCCCGATCATTGTACGACTGACTGCTCCTGCTGTTTGTCATATAGAAATAATGTGTAAAGTTGCTTGAATCAGCAGCAGACGAATCGGACATTAGTCGTATCGGGTTTTGATCGCACATAAGGCGGTTAACTAAAATTGTACGACTAATTATGTACGATTTTTTGCTCCTGCTACTGTTTAACTATTAAAGCAACTTTTACACAGACTTACTACTGGGTTTGTCAGCGTAAAATATCGTAAAAATTAACAAGAAAATGATTTTACGCACAAATTTCAATCGAGAGGTTATTTTCTGCAAATATATTTTTAGATTCATATAAAAAGTATTCACAATTTTTTTTAAAAATATTATTTTTTCCAATTCTATGTGCTACTTTTATTCGTTTTTTTTTCAATATTCTCTCTTAAGCCAGAAAGTAAACAAAATAGAAATACAACTATTTGTGGTGCAAGTATCCTAGCTTTATGAGGATATTTGAATCTACAGACGTAATATTTGTTGCCATTCGATAGCATTAGATGGAAGAAGGGTCCGTGATAGTGAGATGGAAGGGAGTCGTTAAGAGATGCCGCATATGTGACAGATGGTTCCATATAAGAGTTTATATTTGAATAGACAGTCATGAAGGCATCGCAGATAAACTTCTCTTATTCCAGGTTTGAAATTACAGTTGTTTCTTATAATAAAGAGACAAAGAGTCTGTAAATACTGGTCTAAACTTCTGTCGGTTTTCTGCTTCTTGGTTATAAGAAAATGGTGAGGTAAATACTTCGCGTTCCGGCTTGATGTATCCCATCTCAAGTTCTGCCATGCACTTATAGTTTACCATAATTGATTAATGATTTAGTATCGTAGAATTATCGAAAGACTCGCCAGGCGGAGACAAATCAAATGTTCAGGGGGTCTTCTTAACATGCAGTCATTCTTTACTAGCAGGGCAGAAAGATACGTTCCATAATTTCAAAAATCTATCCATGTTGTACATTAGATGCCAAAAAACAAAACAAAAAAAAAACAAAAAAAAAAAAATTTAAATAAAAACTTTTTTTTTTTAAATTAAAATGTACTGAGATTTTAAGAGTTTATGACCATTGAAATACCGACTCCAAAAATTAAAAACATCAAAAATTAAACAGTCAAATTCATTAATTTTAAAAAAGTCGCTTTTACTAATTCAAAAATTAAACCTTACTTATATCTTTTCTAATTATTAATATTTGTTCATGTTCCAATGTTTTATCATACAACTAAGTTTCCATAAACTGTTAATGTTCGCAAATTCTCTTTGTACCTTGGTTACTGGTCGTTCCTCCTGTACGCGCTTCTGTGATAATCTTTCAAGACTGATGGTTTCCTATGCTGAAATCATGTCTCTTTATTCGATCCAAGACAGATGGAAGACAAACGAAGTTTATTCAATTTGATCTTTGCTCCCAACCAGTAGGGTGTGGTAAGACAAAAAGAGATGAATCAATCATATTAATCAGATTAATTAATCATATTTTATCCACCCGTTTCAATTTCCACCTCAACATGTTGCATGCTTCCAAAGGAAAATAATCTTCTCTTTCCAACTATATATTTAAGCAATATGACGTCATCTCCATCTATATAGTATTCTGCTCGTTCCTTACTCACTGATTTCGTCAACTACAATTAGCAATAATGCTAAGCTTTTGGAATAGAGCACTCTACGATAACTGTAAATGTTTACACAAGCATTTAAATTTTACTTGTTAATGGTGTCTGCCTTACATCCGAATGGTTATAATCACCAACTATCAACTAGAAAGCTATAGGTTCGACTCTAGCTTAAAACATTACCTCTCGAGCCACACTGAAGAAATGTGATGCAGTGAAACGTCTGCCTGTGGATGATTATATATATATAAATAATTATTTCTAAATAAATAAATGTTTATCTATACAACATTCTGCTTGTTTCTTCCTTAAGTTAGTCCGTACGTTATGCGTTTGGCCAAATACAATTTTTGAAGGTCAAACTGCTTTCAAAAAGGTCAATTTCGCGAAATTTGGCAATCCTGTACAAGAATATGTGAGTGACTTCCCTTTGATGTAGCGTTCATATATTTATTACCACTAAAAATATTTCTTATTCCATGGAATTTCCACAGGTCCTGCTAGTTTCTATTGATTCCCAGAGTCTAGTAATCTTCACCTCAAATGCAGTATGTTGAACCCGGCTGGCCTTTCATCTCATGTTATTCTAAACTAAACATTTCATACACTAGAGTGTTTACTGACTTAATATCTAATACTCCGTTCCACTGTATTAAATAATAAAACTATTTAATTCGTAAAATAAATATTGCAGTTATGTTTTTGTTTATTTTTGGATTCAAACTCGAGAATTGGAAGTTAATACAAGAAGTAAACTATCCCAGGAAAACTTTGATAAGTAAAAGTATATAAATAACGAAATGTAAGTTGTTTGAGTCCAGGGCATTATCATTCATCATCATCATCATGACGGGCTCCTTGCCCGGACCAATGTGACTCTTTCTCTCTAGAGTTTCCTCTCTTCCATCAGTTGCCTAAGATCTTCAGGTTCACAGTTTGCGTCATGTGCTATTTGTTGGATGTACGTGAATCTAGGTCGTCCTCTGCCTGCGCGTCCGTGTCGTGGAGTCCATAGCAATACATCACTCACCAATTCATGCTTGCTCCTCAGACAATGGCCGGCAAATCGTAGGCGTCTTTCTCTGATGGTATTAGATATGGCAGGTAGGTTGCCATAAAGTTGCTGCTTCGTGGGATGATTTTGCCAAGATATATTTAATATTGTTCTTAGCATACGGGTGTTTGTGCCGTCTAGTTTTCTTTCCAATCTTTTGGTGAGTGTCCAGGTTGTAGCACTGTAAACAAGGGCAGACTCTACCACTGCCCTGAAGAACTGCCTTTTCAGTTTGTCAGCCAGTCCCGAAGTCCATACTGAATGTAGCCCATCCAATACGGTCCATGCTTTTGAGATGCGAATTCCGATATCTCTCTCTGGAAACTATGTTGCTGCCCAGTAAACTCAGCAACTTCTTTCAGTGTTGATCCCACCAAAGCCCTGATCTCTCCTTTCACATTGAAAGTCATAAACTTTGTCTTATCCGCATTAATGTGGAGACCAATGTCATTTGCAGATATTTCTAGCTTACGTAACAGTGTTTGCGCATCAGCAGTGTTGTTTGCGAACAAAGCAATATCGTCTGCGTAATCTGCATTAGTTATGTGTGCTGATTGATGACGTCTGTTTCTGGATTCATTTAGGGTGAAGCCTAGCATGTTGTGTATATCAACAGAGGTGCGAAGTACAAAGTCAAGACAGACAATGAAAAGAAAAGGGGCAAGAGTATCTCCTTGTAGAACCCCAGTGCGGATGTCAAAAAATTCAGTGTCCCCATCTGGGGACCTGACCATTGCTCGAGTGTGCTCATATAGCATCATGATAGCATTAATGACTTCATTTGGAATTTCATAAGCTTTTAATATGCTGCCCATTTTTCCTCTATATACGGAGACGAATGATTTGGAGAAATCTACAAAGATCATGACCACAGCTATCGACAAGTTTGCTACAGCACGAAAACCTAGGCCAGCAAAATGTAGATATACCATCAAAATATCCACCTTTAATGTACGGGCACTTCAACCCACATCTCAAATATCAGAAAATGTTGCTTCATCCAAAGAACATGATATTAATATTGTGTGTATTCAGGAGCACTGTCTCTTCCACAATGACATGGACATAAAGTACCATGAAGTTGGTAACAGCTGGACAGCGAAAAACACCGTGGGAAAATGACAAAATAATATTAAAACGAGAAAAGTTAAAAAACATAATTAAAAAGCAACATAAATACCCCACTCGACAGAATACAAAACTAAGCAAGAGCTGCAGGTTTAGATAACATACCTCCTGAAGTATGGAAGACAGGTGGTTTTAATGACATACTTCTTAATTCATGCAATTCTGTATATAATCAAAAAATTATTCATATATAGAGGGAAGGATGCATACTTCCCTTCCCCAAAAAGGGTGGCCTAAGCATACCAAGCAACTATAGAGGAATAACACCCACTCTAATTGCAGCAAAAATCTACAATGCCACGCTTCTCAACCGTATCCAACCAAAGATCGAAAAAGTGCTCAGGAAGAACCAAAATGGATTTAGAAAGAATCGCTCTACTACTAGTCAAATACTTACTGTTAGACGACTGATTGAGGGAGTCAAAGCAAAAAACATTGAGACATTATCATTACCATACAGAATATCACCGTTTTTTTTTCTGATTAATCAGATTTTGCACTTTTTGTTGCTTTAATCTCACTAGGATTGCATTGGCAATCCTCTATCTGTATAAGTACATCCTAAAATCGAGTACTATTGTCACATCTGGGCAGGAGCTGTTTGGCGTTCCCTATCTTGCCCTGATAGAGTTCAAAACCGGATTTGAAACCTAGTAGGTAATTCCCTTTTCTGTTTCCTGCAACCTCTTTCTCAAAGAAAAGACGTTGTGAGCCTTTCTCTGCACTATCGTTATTTTCTATGGCAAGTGATCCTTTAAGTTTCAATCTATGGTCCCTTCTTACCAAACTTTCACAAAAACACTCAACTAGCTGCAACCACTATCAACAATTTCCCCCACTCTCTATCTAAGCGCAGATTTACTGAACAAAGTTTCTTTCTTAGAACTGCCAGCCTGTGGAACACTCTTCCACTGGCCTGCTTCCCGCTTAATTGCAATATAGTAGCCTTCAAGTCCAATATAAACAAGTTCTTGTTAAGCCGTCCCCTTAAATAATTCAAATTCTACCCAATCTACACCATTAACTATTACTATACTACAACCTTAAATCCATTAACCCTTATCCTCGAGTGGCCTTCAGGCATTGATAAGTGGTAGCTCCCTTGTAAAAAAAAGATTGATTCAACTTTGAAATCTAACAATCACCACACTGGAAGAGCTTGCATTGAGAGAAGAATAGAACTTTGAGGTTTCTGCCAACCAACAACTAGTTTATAGACTTACTAGCAGGTCGCCTGGCGTTGTCTGGTCATAAAATATGCTTAAATATTATATTTTTATTCATGCAGATTTCGTATTTATTGTTATAGAGCCGATTCTTTATTGATCATATTGCACCAAATATATAGAAGTGACTACTATATGTAGTAGTGACTACACTCTGGCACAAGTCCTGAACAATTTCGTCCATGCAGCCTGATATTATCCTGATTAACTTTGTCAATTCGAACCTGAACACCTCCATTAATTCGACACGTCACGATCCCAAACAACTCAGTCAATTCAAACCCAAACACCTCCGTCGATTCGACACAACATGATTTTGAACAACTCCATCGATTTGAATCCGAACACGTCGATTCGACATGACACAATCCTGAATAACTCCAAACTAGCAATCTTGGTGGTTACTCTCCAAATGACTCTTATAACAGCTTTTTATAGCCGTTGGGCAAACTCATTTTCGCAATAGGTAGGTCCAACTAAGATATTGACATACAATTCTTGAGTGCTTCCACGCATACTCATCGCATAAATATCATATTTTAATTCATGCGGATTTTATATCTATTATTATAGAGCCAATACTTTATTAGTTACTATTATATTGAACCCAATATATAGTAGTGATTTCAAAATGGAAATAAAAAACATATGACTCGAGTGCTATCAACTAGAATCGAAACTAAAACATGTAGCTCTCCAGTATTATTCGTTACCGTCTGATCTAAGTCCACACAAAAAATAACTGGTAAAAAATACAAATGTATATTTGCACATGCGTAGAATTACCACTTTAGTTAACTTACACTTGCCATGTTACAGTTATTTTCAATTTCGACCCTTACGAGTAGCAACTATTTTTATCGGTTAAAAACCAGATTGAATTTGCTCTACAAGTGTAAATACGCTATATATCAAGTTTCAAGTCTGTACACTAAAAATTGGCAAATAGTTTGGTGGAGACAGTTCCTTACGCAAAGAGACAGATAAACAAACAAGATCACACACACACACACACACACACACACACACACACACACACACATATGTATATATGTATATATATATATATATATGATAGTAAGTTATAAAATATATATGGCAATCAAGCTACACAGAATATTCCGCTTTTCATCCACACTAGGATTTGTCAGGCTTACGAATCCTAGTGTGGATGAAACGCGGAATATTCTGTGTAGCTTAATTGCCATATACATTTTATAAGTTACTATCTATCTCTACCTATGTATTAAGCTCTGTTGAAGTAAATACTTAAAGTTTATGCATAAAATTATACTTTCGTATATCAATTTATGTGATTAAATGAAGTAGTCATATATATATATATATATAAATCAGAGAGAAAGGTTTTGATGACCGTGAAGACATTGTCAGATATTTCATAGCAATCAAGTTTGTGAAGCAAGCCTTTGTGCCAGACCCTACCAAAGAATTTTTGTGCTAGAACCTATCAAAATTTTTGATATACTGTACGTTATTGCCCTAAAAACAAAGACCCCATTGAAAGGTTCACCGATCATATGTGATATTATAGTCAGCACTCCAGTAGTTGGTGTTGCAGGAGAAAATCCATATTGCTTGTCACTAAGTACGAGGGGCGTGCAATAAGAAATGCCCCTGACCCACTTTCCATAGCAGTAGAGCAACGAAACTTGGCACAGTTATTAGTCTTTCTCTACATAGGAACCACACAGTGTTATGCATTTCTCCCATTGTTTGATGCAGCTCTGGAGACCGTTTTTGTAGAACAACACAGGTTGGTTCTCCAACCACAACGTCACTTCAGAAATCAAGGCTGCATCATCTGAGAAACGCTTTCCTTTAAAAAAACAACTTCATGGCTGGGAAGAGGTGAAAGTCAGAGGGTGCAAGGTCAGGAGAGTAGGGAGGATGGGAAGGGATTTCATAACCACACGCCCGTGCTTCTGATCTGGTGACATGCGAGTTGTGGACTTGAGCATTGTCCTGCAGGAGGAGGGTACCTTTGCTGATCTTGCCCCGCCTCTTGATTTTGATAGCTTCCCTTAATTTCCTCAAAAGTGAAGCATAATAGGCTCGTGTAATTGTGGTACCCTTTGCAGGAAATCTGTCATCACTACTCCGTCCTGGTCCCAGAAGACTGTAAGCATGACCTAGCCAGCGGAGGGCTGTACCCTTGCCTTATTTGGAGGTAGTGAGTCTAAGTGCTTTCACTGCATTGACTGATATTTGGTCTCTGGATCATAGTGATGGACCCAGGTTTCATCCTGTGTAATCAGCCTTTGAAAAATTTTGACTCATCTTCTTGGCACATCTCCAAATTCATCCTCGAGCACTCAAAGTGTTCTTGCTTCTGTAATGGTGTGAGCAACCTGAGAATCCATCTAGCAGACACCTTATGCATATGCAAATGGTCATGAATGATATTTTCCACAGACCCTGTACTAATCTTGACATCTTGAGTAATGCGCCGATCTTCCAAAATGGCAGCCTCAACTTGACGGACAGATACCTCATCAATGGCAGATGGGGGCAACCAGGTCTGGGAGCTGTTTTCACAGATTTCCGGCCATGTTTGAATTCACAATGCCAGCATTTTACAAGATCATATGATGGGGAATTTTTACAAGGTCATATTATGGGGCATTATCACTATAAGTTTCTTTCATTTCATCAAAAGTCTCCTGTGGTGTGTGTCCGGATCACTGCTCAACATTCAACAGGCTCCATTTCACACCTGACTCAGTTCAAACACCTGTAAAACAGAAACCACAATTAGTTGAGAGTTGTAATTTGCCACATAACCCGTAGAGATATAAATCATTGCATATGCAAAATTTCAGCTAGATCAGACAACTGGAAATGGGTCAAGAGCATTACTTATTGCACGCCCCTCGTAGATTGCTTTTGTTGACATGATTTGCATCTTGATTTATCGCAAATTCAAACAAATCACTCTTGATGTTTAGTCTGTACTAAGTTGCAGAAGACTAATAAACCTGCAACATACGTTTTTCACAGTGTCCTTCAACACCAGTTTTATCCTGGCAATTAGCTTATCCTTGTAGTTGCAGGTATAATCGCGTTGGCACACCAGTTCTCGTCAGATCACAGAAGTTAAGTAATGATACGCCTGGTTAATACCAGATGGGTGACCATTTGAAAACTTTAGGCACTGTATGTGCTCTCCGTTTGTCTTAGCATTTGTTTCCAGTTGTCCTGTACATACACTTCACTTGCCACTGGTATTGAAGAAAGTCGACTCAGGAGAGGTGTGGTTGGAGATTGCACACCTCATCCCACAAAAATGTCATGCGCAGGCACTCCTTCTTGGGTATCTATAGTCTTTCAAAGACTGAAGGAGCCTGTATGTATATGTGTGCAAGTGGTATGGTTGTTGTGTTTAACACATAATAGTCCATGGGATTGAATTCAAGCAAATTGGGATCCATATGTTGAGATTGGTGATGTTCTGGAAGTTCTCAGGCAGCTATTTCTGAATTTTCCCAGAGGTGTGAAAGAGCTAAGTTTTGCTGCCACATGTATTATCTACCATCAACGACCCTCTCCCTCCAATGCTTTAGCACAGTGGACAGCATCTTAGTATAGCCATTTTAATTGAGTCTGGATCTCTTTACAAATATATGGAATGTACTCTGATGCACACATAGCACTTGTACCCCTTAATGTACATACTCGTGAGTAACCTGACAAACAGCAAAATACCACCTTTTCATTGTTGAGGTCACTAGATACCGGAAAGCTTTCTATTCTAATAGTTTCAGACTTCCAAACTTTGGAAATATTTAAGTGTTTTCCAGTTATCTATGGTTTCTAGCTCGTCCTCCAAATATTATGACCCTAAAATGAGAGAAATTTAAAGGATCATCAAAATTGTCATGAATACTCTGTAATTATTGCCAAAGAAGGTGGGCTCCCTCTACCATGCTAGAAAATAACTCACATCAGAGAGTATTCTGTATCTTTACAAAGCCACAATTCGCACATGAATGAAATATTGTAACCACTAGTCTCTCACTCTTAGACAGGATTCAAAAAAGAGTCTCTAATCTAACAGATCCCACACTATCGGCCAAGCTTAGACTTCTGTCCCATCTTCGCAAATGTTTATTCATAGTGATTAGTTTGGTTGTTTTGTAGAGAGAGAAAAAAACTTGTTTTCGATTTTAGTTTTGCAGAACATGCTTGAGTTTTGCAAAGGAAAAGGACAAAAAATACCAATAACATTAATATTTGATGCTTTTATGTCAGGAAGCCGTTATTTTCAGAAAGCTTGGTTTGGAAGCACCAGTCTTTGATGATTGGACGATCTCATTTTTTAAACTGTACATAACTTAAAAAGGTATTATTATATTATATAGATGATACTTTTATTCACCGCCATTTTCCTGGCCACAGCAAGTGTATAATTGAATCATTGATACTAAAGCAAAATATCTTGTTTCACTGCAATGAAACTTTGTATTTGTTCAAGAGTAAACAACACTTTACAGTGTCTAATGTCATTCTGTCCATTACAATTTGCACAAGATTTCAAACAGGCCTCCAAAAATTTCCATATGCCTGTATTTATTTCATTGCGTTTTCACTTCTCACATTTTTCATGTCAATATTATTGCCAGGAAAGTCTAATAATTCGGCAAATGAGGTAATAAGTAAGGCCTGCAGATCTTTTCTAAATAAATAAGGAAAAAAAAAATGTTTTTTGAAAAAACAGTTGGGTAACTTCTCCATATTAATAACTAGCAGGAATGTTCATCGTTGCCATGGAATCAATGAGAACCTCTGTGTATTCCTGCTTCCAACCTTTTTTTTCAATTTTCAAGTCATATGAAGTAAAATGTTGTCTTTGCTATTTATGCATCTCCAGTGTATTCGCAGATCTCATTGCATGATGGTAGAACGTTCTACTCTATGAATATCATTATGATTCCTTGTAAAATTTTACTCAGGTTGTGTTTGACCTTGTTTCATCATCATCATCATCATCATCATCATCATCATCATCATCATCATCATCATCATCATCTCCCTCCTGATGATGATGGTTAAGTGGTTAACAGCAGGGACTGACAATCTGAGTGTGTCAAGTTCGATTCCAGTTCATTCAACAGAAACACTTCTATTTAGGGATGTTGGCAACCTTCACGTGGTCCCTCCTGTAAATACCTGATACCTTTCTAGAAAGAATTCTTACTAGAGAGATACTGGGGAAACTAATGCCAACAATGATTATCTGATTCGTACAAAATGAATAAATGATGCTCAACAACAACAACAACAACAACAACAACAACAACAATCATCATCATTCGCTTTCTAGTGCCATGGTATTGTGATGCAAGAGCTGGCATGGTCAAATCACCTAAGATTTCGGGCATGTAAGATATACATAATCCCATTAATACCAAGTTTTTGATGAAGTATAATTGAAGGGATTCTTTCCTCCAGTTTACAGTTGCAACTCCGCCAGATCATGGTGCGATCATTATGTTGAAGTCATTGCAGATAAGAAGCATTTGGAGCCCATATCTCACTGCTATGCAAGATGGCAGAGCGAACAGAAGCTGAAAAAGATTTCGTCCAGCATCTTGAAGGAAATATACTTAGATGTAAGGATGGGCAGCAGCTTCCTGAACCTTCCCCAAGCAACACATAAGGATGTGTTTTCAATTGCACACACACACACACACACACACACACACACACACACACACACACAGAAAACTAGATTTAAAGATATGATGTATCTATACATTAATATCTATCTTGCCCTCACCCATGCACACTTTAAATTATGCCACGAAAAATCAATCCATATTCGAGAATTAGTCAAGGATAAAAAACAACATATTATTAATAGAATTTTTTCTCCTTTAAAGTCCACCCTCTCTAAAGAAAACACTCAGATCTATTCCTTATACAATTGCTAGAGATTTATCAATTACAGATATATGAAATTATTTACTTTCTATTTAAAAATATACATTCTAGGCTACCAAATTATGTATATATATATATATATATATATATATATATATATATATATATATATAAACTTGTTTGTAACCAGAGATGGAAACTAATAGAGAAGGTGTTAACGTTAGCAGGGGAAAGGGTACAAGAATCAGCATTAGAAATAAAAAGAGGAATACAACTGCATTAGGGGATTGGGTCAGGGAACTTAATAGAAACAATAAAGATTTTGAAATAAAATGGTCAGTAGTGAATAGGGGGAGGAAGTACAGCCCTAAGAAATCAAAAAGATGCAATCTATGTTTATTGGAAGCCTTTTACATAGTGAATTCTGAAGAGGAAATTTTGGATAAAAGGCTAGATGCCATACAGGGATGTCTTCACAGGAATAGGTTTCTGCTATCATGCCTTAAATGTAACTGAGGTATAACTTTTTATAACAATAAGGATCCTCGAATACAAGGGTCAAATTTTAATGTAGAGTTAAATAGCTGGGAATGATGTAGTCTAAACGAAGGATCAAAATCTAGTAAGCAAATATAGTTTCTATTATTCTAAACTGAATAAGAAATATAGATAAAGTATAAAGCTCAACAAAGACTGGAAACATTGTTTCATAACCGTGAGCATTTTTTAGTATTTAGTTTTTTAGCATTGATGGTGAAATAAGTGGTACCCTTTCCAGATCGATAAAACAACTTAACAATAAACTAGGAATTATTATTCAAAAATTAAATTAGCTATTAGTGGATTGGAAATTAATTGATTTTGTTATCTAACATCTAAAGCTTGTAGAATCCCTGCTGGTTTATTTACTCTTGTTCTAAATGTTTTTATCCAAAAATGCAAGGATAGACATCTTTTCATCTGAGTGAAACACACTTGTAGCTATTGGGTGGTTTTGTTGTCAGAATAATTATTAGAGGATATTATTTTATTTAGGTATCCAAGAACACAATACACGAATTGTAATTTTGATTTTGGAACCATGAGTAACACAAGTAGATTATGGATGAATAGCAGATGTAGGTTAAACCCATGGGTAAATAATCAGTTTTAAGATTAAAAATATACTTTAGATTCTTAATTTGTTAAATAAGCTATCGTAGCCTTTTCTGTATCTGTTTAATTAAATTAATTGATAAATTATAGACGCTTTTTAGTATTTACTAGACTTGAAACATCAAACGGCCTTAGTTGTCTCCCTTTAACTGTTATAAGTACTAAATACGACCTTCATTTCCACATAATTCTTTAACTAGTAGTTAACAACGTAATGGATTATCTCCCTTCGTAGTTAGTTTTTTTCACAACTATCTAGAACCATATTTGATTAGAACGATAATCAATTTAAAAATATTAAATAATGAAAAATAGAATAGGATCCATTACTCGGAATGTTGTATGAGGATTAATAAGTATAAGGTATTGTTTTTCTTTATTTTCCTATTTAATAAAATATTAACCTAAACTGGTCTTAAATCTAAGTAATAAGAAAATCTATACTTTGTAAACATTGATGCCACAAATGAGCGAATACTAAACTAAAAATTAACCGTAACGTTATAGCAAGGTTGTTCTGGCCATATTATAAATATAGAAATAAAATTTTAAAAATTCTTTTTTAAAAAATTAATTATGTGAAATAAAGAAATATAGAAATCTAATTTAGGAATTCAATGAATAGTATTATTAAAAGATTTTAAATGGCTACGGGTTTTTGTGGAAACTTCTTATGACTGGTTTTTAAATAAGGATACAAAAATTAGGTGATATATTAATATTTGAATGAGCTTTTGACGGAGGATACCTCCAGGGTAAATATTTTCGCATGCTTCATTTCCGTTAAAGGAATTTTCTTTAAACAATATTCTATTGTCAAAGTGTTTTTTATTCAAGAAGTCTGAAGAAATGCTGGTTATGTAAAAATTTTCAAACGCCATAAGGCTTGAAATTGTCCAACTGAAACAATTGTAACTTACAATGAAATACACTTTCTGTTGCTATCAATTCCTTTTTTGAAGTCTTGGTTTTGTTAATACAGTATATATATATATATATATTATGATAAATAACACGGTGTAAAAAATTTCATGTTTAAAATATACATGCCACATAAAACCTGTTTTGGTATAAGAAAAGTATCCTAAGAAATAAATCTGGCCTTTATTTCTCCAGATTAGGCTCTGTTTTTATGTACAATAAACCATACTTCATTCTTATTGGCTATGTATGAAAAACACAGAATTCTCAGTTTAAACAATATTTGTTCTTTTAACTCTATTGTGTTGAGTGCCGTCCTTCCTTTTTATATTCCAGCAGTAATCTGCCAACATAGCATGGTTCCATTTCCCTTTAAAACATTTCTCCATCACTAAAATATCACTTGTCATGTTCATCACTCACATCACTAAGATTCTCTGCAAAATTCTCGAAAGTGAAAAATTTGCAAAAAACTGTACTTAATTCGACAAAATGAATTTCCCATGTAATTGTGCATATAAAAAGATGTTCTATTCTTTTTCCAGTGTTGCATTGTATAATCATTTCTTCATTATACACACAAACACTAATCAATAAATTATCTAATAATGTGACTGTTATTAATATAACGTTTTGGCCATTTTTTATGATGACAAACTTGAAATTGTCATCGGATTTAGTTAGCCAATGCATTCTTGTGACATTATTTCAGTTTACTACTCAAATAGTTTTGTTGCTTTTGTTATATACTAGGGACCCTAAGTCACTAGCAATTAAGTAAGCTGGTGTTAATTTTGACAAGGATTACATTTAGTGCATGATGATAACCCAGATCTGTAAAACATAATCATACCAAGGATTGAATAAAAGATGGGTGACAAGGCAGGGGCAACAGGTTAAACGGTAGGCAAAACAGAATTGAACGATGGCAAATGACGTCACGTTTTCAAGTCGACCCCCCCCCCAGGTTTTTAGATCAGTTCTCTCCAGAAAGCCATACGAAAAAGATATGGCCAATAATATAGAATAATTTAAGTTGAATGTTAGCTCGATGTCTATCCGTCTGCATCACTCATTTTTTTTAAGTTGGGAAGTTAAGTTTAAGAAGTCAATAATTATTAAGATAACACTAGTGTTCTTTCTTTCTTTTTTAAGTTCATTATCTCCAAATAAAACTTTTAAAAAAACTCAGCGAACGTCTCCCTTGGGTATTTCATGCATGAAAAGTTTTATTCGTCTTCGTTCGACAGACGAGACGACAGACGGCCGCTGATGAAGCGCAGTGATGAGAAACAGCAACAACGAGAAGAAGTAGAAAGCGTGTAAAGACTAGCACGTATAAACACCTGCATGTAGGTATAAAGACTTTCATTTTATTTATTTTATTGAAACCAAAACCTAAAGATAAATTACACATTTTCACCAACGTTCTAATGCTCTCAGCCATGTGTCTCTGCAATATAAGAAAGAACATAAGAAACTTTGAAACATATAAGAAACTTTGAAATATATTTCAACGTGATTAAAGCCGATTTTCACTTGTTAACAATACAAACAGAAAACTGTAGCAAAATGTAGTAGGCAAAAATCAGGAACAAAGATAGGAAAAGTCAGCTTCACTCTGCACCGCCCACCTCTAGAAGAGAGGGATTTCTTGGCTGTAATGACCGTAGAGAAAGAAGAAGAAGGAGACAGAAAAAAGAGGCAGAAGAAAACTCGCCTACGCACAATCTGCAAAAACACTCCTTGACTGCTTCCCAGCATCCTGCCTTTATAGCGGCCAGGAATTATATATTTGCATAATTGCGCAAAAGCACACACGATTCTGTGAGAATTGTATGGGGCCAAAGCCAATAAAAACTCATGGATGCCATCTTTCTTCTGCTCGGCCCACAACACAACAACAGACGTATCTGAGGTAAGTTCTTTATTCCCCGCCCCCCATTTCGGTTATTGCCAATTCTGCTACAAAAACCTAGGCGTGCCGGGTTTGAATTCAATTCGTTCCACAGAAACACTTTCATTAAACCAACTTTCTAAAGAGGAGATAAGAAAAACTAGGCGAAACCTGACACACAGTGAAATTTTCAGTTGTCGTTAATACAACGTTTTGACCATTTTTCCTTGTGCCATTGCAATTCGAAGAACTACTGTATTCAACTTGTTAAATTGTTGTGCTGGTTTTTACTTTTGCTCAAGATTGAACCCAGAACCTCAGGATAAACTGCACTTTTTACTCACTTCCTGATCGTCTTGGCCATGTGTTTTAAGGAGAACGTATAGTGAACTTGTTTTAACTGTATCAGACGTTTCCATATTTATTTGGTGTTCAGTGTAGGTTGGGTGCATCCTTATATGAAAGATCTTTCTTTTAAGCTTTCTTATTTACGAATGATGCTGATTGTTTGTTATCTAAACTTCATCCCACAGGATTTACATGACATCGATGGACTATTTCATTTTGACAATTTAAAATGAAAGGGAGTCATTTTGATTTACAATCTAAAATCCCTTGACCTCATTTATTTTTATTGATCAATTTCGATATCTAAGATTTACAATTATGTCGGCCGGATTTTAAAAGCTGACAAATCAAACTTTGATTCTGATTAGCCAATTTTGATTTGTCATTGTATCACATTTTTTTGCAATAAGCTAACATACTTCACTGAAATTTATTTTTACAAAATACTTAAGAGTTTTTCAGTTTGTTAATATGGATACATTCTTAAATATACCCCTTAAAAGAAAAAGCAGTGCAGAAAAATAAATCATACTCGTTTGTTAAGAGTTTGCGATCCTTATTTGCATTTTTACCTTAGATACTAATAAAGAAGTGTTATAAAACATAGAAATATTTAAAAAAATTAAATGTAATAAATTCCAGGCAATGTTAGGTTGGTGTATCTACTTATACTTATCGTAATGTACTCCTGTTACTAATTAACACGGGAACCATTATGGAATTTTTAATGAAATCATTTGCTATATCTATGGGGATACACTGTTTTTTTTTTTTTTTTTTTTTTTTTTACCCCATGTGATATTCTTTGTGTTAACTTGTGAAAGCACCTGGCTGCATTTGCTCAGGATTGAACTCAGCACCTCAAAACAGCCTGCACATTTTCAGCAACGTTTTAGTCGGTTGGACCATGTACATCTGGAAGGAGTTCAACATAAGGCATCTGAAGAAGGTCGAACGGCAACCGACATGGATCGAAACGCCATAAGAACAACGAAAATGAGAAAAACAATCCGACTCTTGTAAATGACAATGGCATTTTTTCTACCAGAAATAAAGAGAAATGTCAGCTAATCTCAGTTTTCTCCATTTTGTTAATTAGATTTTTAGATCGAACAAAAATTGTTTTATTAACAAATGTTTTTTATTTAAATGTTTAATCCGTTTTCAGCAAATTTAATAAAATCATGATTTAAATGTGTTTGGCGAGAACAAATTTAATAATGGAGAAAATCTATAGAATTCTTTCTGTAACTATAAAAAAATTCAAGCTATTTTTTTCGTTCTGGTAGGTGAAGTTACATCTCTTAAAGCAGAGTTACTTATCTTGTTCGAAACAATTTTTACCATATTTTGTAAGTGTTAACATTTGAGCGATGTGTGTATATAAAGATATTCTTATATATTTATTTTTTATTTTATTATTTTATGAATCAGTGTGGGCGTGTTAGTATTAATAATACATATGTGCTTCGTAAAATCCTAACCTATTCAACTTATTATGAATTATGTAATATGTATTCAAGGTAACACGATGAGTAACGTGTGTACATTATTATTTTTTTGTACACTTTACCACTTAGAAGGTGCCCATCGTAACCACATTATACAACTCAAAGATAGAAAAAAATTAAAATTCCAAACTAATGCTTATATATATATAAGTAAAATTCCAAACTAATGCGCTATATATATATATATATATATATATATATATATATATATATATATATATATATTATTTTAATTTATATATTAGTAAAATAGCAACTAGGTCGTCTACATTTTGTTATTAGTTAAGTTTTATTTTCCACTGGAGAGCCATGAATTTAACAGCTGTCCTGTTTTTTTTTAAATATCTTAAACAGCTCCATGGAAAACAGCTGAAGATCCCCGTTTTCTATTTAACAATTTAAGTTAAGGTTTCTTGTTTTCTTTTTACTATTATTTATTTCAATTCCTCTTTATAATTTTGTTTTTTCTAGCGATAAGTTTCCTTGTGCAAGTGCTAAGTCTATGATATATTGAATTTAGTAGTTCAAGGAATTTAAATTACATTTAGTTTATTTTATTATTATATACTTTTTATAAAATACTGAAAGTTTCCTTAGAATATATATATATATATATATATATATATATATATATATTTGATTAAGTTCAAGGCTTTAAGTTGTGTACATTAATTAAAGACCACTGTTTTTCCAAAGTGCTCACTATGTGTATCGAATGTATATAAATAAAATGTTGTATTTCTTGGAATATATTTTTTGCCATAGTCATTAACTTTGGAGAGACTATATATATATATATATATATATATATATATATATATATATATATATATATATATATATATATATATATATATATATATATATAATTTAAAGGAGATTAGAACAATAGTCTAAAGAGCTGAGTGTATTTTAATGTAACAGTGAAATTACTAGTTTAATTAAAATACAGGAAAGAAAAAGTGCTCGTTGTAATTTAGATATATAATAAGCTCGATAGGTAAATATCCTAGAGCTAATTCAATATTAAGTAATGTGATTGATAATTTAAAATTTAAAAATCAAATTATAATCAAATTAAAAATCCGTTTCATAAGAAGGAACAACAAAATCAATTATCTGTACGATCGTTTTGGAAAACAGTGTTTTTATTGTGGTATACATCAAGTTACGGACAATAATTATTACATATAGTGTTTTAATAAACAAGGTCTCCTCGTCAGCAAATTTTGAAGGGTTTTTATTAAATTTAAAAAAGACCTTGTTTATTAAAAAACTATATGTAATAATTATTGTCCGTAACTTGATGTCTACCACAATAAAAACACTGTTTTCCGAAACGATCGTACAGATAATTGATTTTGTTGTTGTTCCTTCTTATGAAACTGATTTTTAATTTTAATTTGATTATAATTTGATTTTTAAATTTTAAATTATCAATCACATTATTTAATATATATATATATATATATATATATATATATATATATATATATATATATATATATATATGTATATATATATATATATATATATATATATATATATATATATATATATATATATATATATATAAAATAAAAATGGATGCTTATGCGTCTCCCAAAAGTTAATTACTTTGGCAAAAAAGGTTCTGAGTATATGCCAAGAAATATAACATAAGCTAGATGTTATTTATTTGCCGATCTTCTAGGATAAATGACACAAGGTCAGGTTTAATTTGTGATCTTGCACTCATCCATTGGGTAAGGATGGAAATAACCCGTCCCACTGGCAAATCATGAACCTTAACGCCTACCCTAACCACTTGATCTTATTTCATTAGTAAAATTTAGTGTTGCAAACAAAATGGTTCTCCTGGGACGAAAACATGCTTCATTGAACTGTCTGAACTAAATTAGTTTCCTAAACATTTTGTATCAAAATTATTATTGAAATCATTTTCTACAACTCGTTTTATCATTATCAGCCACCTTCTGTGCATCATTAGATCATTAACTCTGCTTCCCCCTCTCTCTTTCCTTTCTCTCTCTCTCTCTCTCTCTCTCTCTCGTTCTCTCTATTTCTCTTTCTTTCCTTTTCTTTCTCTTTATTTGTCTATCTCTCTTGTCACATATTTACATTCTATTGATTTTAGTCCGTCTGTCTGTCTGTTTGTCAGCCCACTTGTTCTCGGAAACTACTAGGTTGATCTAGCTGAAATTTTGTATGGACCTTTGTTATGATGAGGTGCAGCGAACTAAGTATTATGGCATCTGATTGATGAATTCTAAGTCAATAAGTTATAACTTTTGCCCGTTTTTAACGTTGCAGACAATATATCATTAATGTTCACACTGGCCTTCATGTTTTACTCCTTCAACATTTCCACAAAACGGAGTACATCAAGATTAATGGTGTCAAAATTTTCGATCAGGTTAACAAAAACTTAGTACAACGATACCTGTTTCCTCTTGCATTTTGTCCATCGATTGGCGAATAGAGAAAATCATGTCAACTGTCCCATGACTATTTCTGAATCCAGATTGGCTTTCAGGAATAATGCAGGTGCAAATATACAGTCGGTTTTACAAAATCTTTGCCAGCGCCTTACAGCTTCAAGCAGTGTGATCTCTCTATATTCACTAAATTCTAACTTTTGTTCTTTCTCTTTGTAAAATGGTAGCATTATTCTACCTACTTAATCCTGACCATCATTACGGAGTCATATGGCAAAAATGAGACTAAGCACTGCTCTAGAAATGTTTTAAATGCCAAAGAACATCAACTCTGCTGGTACCTAGTGCTTTTCCAGTATTACTTTCCTTGATGGTGAATTTTGTCTTATATATATATGTAAGACAAAATGCATTGGATTTTACTTGTGCAAATGGAAATTCAATTAACTTTCTTGAAGTTATATATTTGGATTTTACCGTCACTGGATTATTTATCTTCCACCAGACTATCCATTCACGTGTAATCACCTTTTTCTTCACCATATTCCCTCTGCTTCACTTTTTTGTTTTCAAATAAGATCTTTGACTTACTTGTAGTTTCATCAAATACTTTTGCTTGCAAAATCCGTCCCCGCATTTTGCTAATTCCTACCCTCTGATGAGAAGGAAAGTATTTCTTCGAAACTCCGCGGATTAAGGACTATCCACTTATCTAGTGTTTCCTTTTCAGATTAAATATGTTTTTACCTCATTTATATATATATATATATATATATATATATATATATATATATATATATATATATATATATATATGCAGGTATGTGTGTGTGTGTGTGTGTGTGTGCGTGTGTGTGTGTGTGCCAACAGAATGTAAAATTTTGATTGGATTGTAAAATCTTGTGGAAAGGATAAACATTTTGCTCTTCATTTGAACTCACTGATATTCGGTAAATGTCATCAAAACAAATTTAATCTTATTTCCAAGATGTTTTTTCTGCATTAGTAGAATCGATCATCAGACTATTTTCTCAGCTGCATCAATTGATTGTCTACTAGCAGAAATACCAGTATAACTCGTGCAGCAAATTCATACAACGAAATATGATGGGTTTTTTCATATCGAAAATAATCTTAATATGATTGATCAATTTTAATGTTCCTCATCTTTCAGCTGAAAATCATTCATCTTTTATGAATTCTTATCCTTGAAAGGCTTTTAGTCCTAATAATTGATGATTCATTATGGCGAACAGAAAGTTGACCTTGGGTTTACCTTTAGCAGCCTTGTAACTCTCGCTTACATCATTATGTCTTTTAATCCTCACATTCCATGAGCGATGATTTTGAGAGAAATAGAAGAATTGCTGTTTTCTTTGTTGGAATTTATCCATGTAGCACTTATTATTGGCTAGTTTTTGACCCTAAAGTAGTAAGTTTTAGCCTCTTCATGCCTTCTCTTCATAAAAAAAGAAAGCATTTGATTGAGTCGTTCAATTGCAAATATCCATCTCGCATTCTTTTATTTTGTCTCAAAGGCGGTAAGTAAGGACATTCTTTTGATGCTTTTCTTCATAGAAAACGACAGCAATATGAATGTTAAACTGTTCTACGATAGTTAGCACCATTTCTTGCTTGGGGGCCATGTTCCATGAGACCAAATAAGGAAACAGCTACACGTTCTTCCGTCAGAAAATTATCTTCACTTTTCCTGAAGCATTTTTCTCTTAAAGCCTGAAGAATTGAAGAATTGAAGACGCGAAAAAAAAAAAAAAAAAAGGAATTTTTTTATTTCAGGTTGCAATGTTTTTTCTCGTTGTTCCATATACCAAAGAAGATTTCTAGCCCTACTCCCTAGTGAGAGTTAGCGCTGAAACACATCTTTGCTATTTAGTTCCAAAATTGTCACTATTTTTATTACATGTTCTAGATATTCAGTTGTTTTTGTATCCATTCAATCGTGTATTTCTCTGCGTACCTAGTTAGTCACTTTTGTTAATTTTTGCAAATCTCACAATAGTGTGCTCGAATCTCATCGATACATCTCTTCCCCCAAGTTCCAAAACTTGACCTAACACACATTTCCTCACAATTGGTATCACTCCCATCTAACCTAACATTCACAGAACAATTTTGTGGCATATTATTCACTTAATTTCATTTTTTACTCTCTTTCATCCAAAACAAGGCATATTGCCACTTGGACTTAAGAGGCTACTATATGAACCTACAAGGAACAGGATGTGTCTTGAGAATAGAGATACTAATGTTTCTACATTATAACTAAAAAGTTTTCAACTTTAAATACTGATGAGACTATGAGAGCAAAGAAGGCAAACAGCAAGAATAGAAGAGGAAGTAGAGCAGCAGTAGCAAAGATAACCAATGCAGCATAATCCATGCAGAACTTTAGCTTAATCGCTTAAAAATTGAAATTTGTACTTTGTAGTTTGTTTGTAATTTCTTTTTTTCTCATCTAGTTGTTTAATTATATTCATTTAAGAATTTGAAATTGTACTTTGTATTTTATAATTTCATTTAATGAAGCAAAAATAAAGACAGAAGTCATAATATCAAATGTCAAGTTAAATTAGCAATTATTGTGTTAATGTGTTAAAGCTATCTGATAAGTCACTTGGACTTGGTGAAATGGTTTAAATTTGATAGGAAAGAAAAAAGTAATTAATCGTTTGCTTACCCGGCAAAATAAGCGATAAAGCTGATTACTGATTTCCTGTTGATTTAGCGATGCCCCCTTATTATCAATTCTCATCTGAAAAATTTATGAACACGCATTAAAAAATCATAGAACTACGTCTAATTTAATTTCTACTAGCCTAAAAAATTATTATCAATCGTTGGCTTTTTATTATAGAATAGGGAATTTCTTTCTGAATTCATTTTAGTCCCAAGTGGTTGTCTGATTCCCATTTTCTTTTTTGTTTGCCTTATTTGAGTAAGATTATTATTATTATTATTATTATTGTTACTATTATTATTATTATTATTATTATTATTATTATTATTGTTGTTGTTGTTGTTGTTGTTGTTGTTGTTGTTGTTGTGGTGGTGGTGGTGGTGGTGGTGGTGGTGTAAATTGAATCATATTTGTTTTAGAGAAAAATGCAGCTCAAGGATACATATAGTTAAATGACGCTTTAGGAATTTAACTTGACTAGATTCTATAAACAATAACCAGAAGAAATTTTAGATTAAAAAAACAAAAACAAATATGTTTTCAGAAAACAGAATGAGCCTTAACAATAATAATACCTAGATACGTGATACAGATGTCGGCTGATAGGATTCTTTATGGACGTGCAAATGATGTAATAATAAATAAATACTTTAATATACACACAGACGTATCAGTTAGTCAAGAGTCGAAAGACAGTCGAAAAAATCGAGGAAAAGACACCGTGGAAGCCGGTGAAATAAACATCCGAAGCGTTAAGTCAAAGCGTTTAATCTCCGAAATGTGAACACAAGGTGTGAATAAATGTTATGAAATAAAACTTTGCATGGTGTCATCTTTCGAAGAAACAGGTATGTGAATTTGTTCCAGTTGTTACATGTTAAATGTTTATCGAACTCTTAAATGTTTACAGATTCTGTCTATTATATAGACTGTTGTTATTGTATACACTCCTCTTCATCTTCACGTCGATTGAAGCCCCCTCATGTACAAGTATTTGTTATCCCCCTCAAAATAGCATGTCGATATGTCCACGCCATCGTTTCAGTCCAGATAAAACAAAACATTGTTCATCGTAAAAGATAGATACGCCCTGCCTGTTGGTTTATATATACCAACATTTATTCATCGATAATTTGATATCCCGCTATCCACCAATTCTACTATATAGATAACATAAACCATTGGGTATAGCTTTCATTTGATCTTGATGCTCATTTTGTATTTCTCTCAACAAACCAGATTCTTATTGATGTAACACTAGAATGCTCAAGGTTCGACATGAGTTTTTTGTAATCTTTTTTATTTTTTTATTATTTTATTTTTCACATATCTTGACCTTAGAATCCAAATGATCATTTTTTTTACGACTGTTCAACAAAAGACGATTTTAACCACAAAAAGAGATGAGTGTATTCTACATTCACTTTGAAGAATGCGCGCGCGCGCACACACACACACACACACACACACACACATTCTCTCTCTCTCTCTCTCTCTCTCTCTCTCTCTCTTTATTGCAAGAACTCGAATTAAGAGGTTCTGGGTATGACCTTAAAAGACATCCTGTTGTGAGAGATAATTTGGGGGTTGTGGGGAATGTGAAGTTGCCCCTTAGTTACCTTTGCTCCCAGGTCCACTTTGGCCCCAAGTCGTAATACCTGCTAGGGCATCTGGTTCTACCAAATCAGACTGTCTAAAGATACTGACTTCCTGACCTAAAATACACCAAACATTGATGCTATTGTTTTTCCCTTTGCAAAACTCATTCATATTCTGCAAAGTCAAAACCAAAACTATTTTTTCTCGATACAGTTTGAAAAATAAAAAAAACATGAAGACGGACAGATAGGCAAACAGACTGACAGACATAGCGAGTTTTATAAATAAGATTACATAAGTTTACAATCAGAAACCACAAAAGATATTTTTTACACAACAATACAAATACATGAAATATTCAAAAATCAATTAAATTAGTTGGGAATTAAGTAAAGAACATTTCTGTAGTTTAGACTATTGTTCTCATTATGAGTGTTATTCACACACCTTTTTGCCTGATTTAACTTCCAGCACTGATGACGTAATGGATAAAAGAGTAAGTAAATTCAGTCTTCAGAGGTTCAATCCTCAGTATAAGCGATACTACAAGGGATGTTCAATAAGTAATGTCTCTTAACCCACTTCCATATGTTTGATTTAGCTTAAATTATTCATGTGCAATGATTTATATCTCTATGGGTTATGTGGTAAACTACGGCTCTAAACTAATTGTGGTTTTTGATTTACAAGTGTTTGAACTGAGTTAGGTGTGAAATAGGACGCACGTTTGATGGAATAATGCCCTGTCATATGACCTTATAAAATGTTGGTGTTGAGAATTCAAACATAGGCGGAAATTTTTGGAATCTCCCAGATCTTGTCGCCCCCTTCTGCCTTTGATGAGGCATCTGTCAGTCAAGTTGAGACTACATTTCTGGAAGATGACTCTCTGCCAAATAGCTCAAGAGGTCAAAGGTCTGTGAAAACTCATTTATGACAATTTTCATGTGTAGAGTGTTTGCCAGATGGATTCCCAGATTGATCACACATGATAGAAGCAAAAACGTGCTGGGTGCTCGAAGATGAATTTGGAGATGTGCTAAGAAGATGAGTCAAAATTTTTCAAAAGACTAATTACACAGGATGAAACCTGGATCTATCATTATGATACAGAGATTAAAGCCCAGTCAATGCAATGGAAGCAGTTGGGCTCACCACGTCCAAATAAGGCAAGGATGCAGCCCGCCACTGTCAAGGTTATGCTCACAGTCTTCTGGGACCAGGACGGAGTAATAATGACAGATTTCCTGGCTAAGGGTACCACAATTACAAGAGCCTATTATGCTTCACTTTTGAGGAAATTAAGAGAAGTTATAAAAATTAAGAAGTGGAGTAAAATCAGCATGTGTATCCGCTTCCTGCACAGAAGCATTGTTGTGTAATTATGAAATCCTTCCTTATCTCTCCTACTCTATTGACCTTGCTCCCTCTGACTTTTACCTTATCTCAGTTGTTTTTGAAAAGAAAACGTTTTTCAAATGATGCAGTCTAGTTTTCTGAATTCACATCGTGTATTGAGGACCAACCTGAGGTGTTCTACAAAAACGATCTCATTAAATGATGGGAAAATGCGTAACTCTGGATGGTTCCTATATAGATAAAGACTAATAACTTGGCTACAACTGCTATGGGAAGTAGTTTAGAGGCATTAGTTATTGAACACCTCTCATTAGAGTACAATTTAGAATTATTTAAGACTTATACTCGGTCATAATTGATGGATCTAGAGAATGTTACTACCGTGGATTAAAGAAAGGGTTCTATTCGAAATTTTTTACAGATTTCCAAGTTTGACAAAATACACCTGAAGAAGATCAGGGATTACATTGGCTGAAGCATTGTGAGAATGACACCCAAGAGGAGAACTGTAGTTTGACTAAATAATCGAAATCATCACTCCTCATCTAAAAAGTTTAGAAACATAAGTAACGAACGTTGCTGTCATATAAAGTTTTTTTCTTATTGTCTGCATATTAAAATATACTGCAACTTTTTGTTCTGTCGAAACGCCAAGTGACCTCAATTTCACGATTCACATGAGGCATTTTTCTTTTTAAATGGCATTCACCCTAAGGCAGGCTGAACCAGCTTCTCCCAAACGAGCAACTATCTTGGAAATATCAAATCTAGTTGCAAGTATATCCCTGTGAGAGGAGATGATGACGCTGTAATTTTGCATTTTTTTTGTGGGTAGTATCGACGTCCTCCTACATACAGCGTCTGGTCGCCCATCTGGTACTGACCAGGCTCAGTGTTGCTTAACTTCTGAGATCTAACGAGAACCGGTCTGTTAACATGATTATGCTGTATATGATACATTGGAAGTTGATAATCACTTGTAGATGCAATCCACATGAGATTACTAGAGTTGTTCAAGGATATCTATCTATCATTTGAGGCATTTTCATGTTCTTTGTGACGTCGTCCTGCAACATCTGAGTCACGATGAAGAAAACAAGATTTATGCAGAATACGGACCGTGTTGAAATTATAACGTTATTATTTAGAAATCCATTCTTAACATGGGAAAGAGGGATAAAGGTTTTGTAGCTATCCTGTACATTCTCCCTAATAATTTAATAAACAGAAGATGACATAAAATTAAATTCAGCTTAAAAATCTTGTCTAAAAAATGGCACCGTCCATATACTGAATGAGTACAAATAAAAATTACTCTTGTCTTTATTTTGGGTTATTTTTCAAGTAAACCATTGATAATTCTGGAATTCTTTAAGAAATGAATTATAACCCCGAAATATTAGAACGAATGTGACTAAAAATAAAATATATAAAAAGGAGTAAATATTTACACATTATCATATTTAGTGCTGCTTTATCTATATATCTATAAAAGTGAGAATGTGTGTGTGAGGACACTTCTCAACCTATATACTCTACAGAATTTTGACCTACAAACTTGAAATTTGGTATATAAAGCATTCAGACATGTGGAAAACTTTTTAATCGGTTTTCATCCGGAAAAAAGGGCTGCTAAGGAGTCAAAATTGAAAAATTAGTACGTGGCGGTGATCGGATTTTTATCTGTTTTCAACTGTTTCATGAATGCGCATGCACGGTTGTGAACCATGACTGTTTCTTTATGTTAAGAATAAGTAGGTTGGAAAACCCTTTTTAAAAATCATGTGAAGCTGATCTAATGGCTATCGTACTTGACTAACTGTATCAAGTTGGATTAATGGTTACATGCTTGACTCACTGTCTTTAAGTTTAGGTTTTGATCTCAGCTCGGGTATTTTTTTTTTTTTTTACTTACAAGCAGTGAAAATCATGTCTCAGTTTCTGTATGAACCAAAATATAATATTTGTGTGTATTTTACGACTGAGCAACGCTAGGCGGCCTGCTAGTATTATTTATTGATCATTCGTTTATCTATTTGTATGTATATTTTATATTTGCTGTTTCAAAGCATTTAAATCGTTATTTTATACAAAATACACAATGCTTCAAGCAAAATGTACCAATCTTTCTACATATGTGGATACATGTTAAAAGTTGAAACGAGATTTCCCAAAAGTCATGATAAATAAATGATGAAATTTAATTTTTGAAGTGTGATCTATGTTTACCTGCACCTGCCGACGCTATCAAAGAATTGTAATACCAGGAGGAGCATCTGCATCTTTTGTTTGTTTCGAGTTCTCCAGTCTATTTACAAGGAAATAATAAGATTTTCCCAAGACAAAAATTGAAATGAATTGGATTACATTAATTCGTTTCTTTTCAAAATCTAAGCAAAATGTATGCATAAAAGATAAATAATATAAACGTAGTTGTTGATGAGAAGAAGTCTCAAGTGCATAGTATGAGGGATGCTCCAAAAGTAATGCCTCCTATTCTTTTTATTCCGCCAGAATGGATCAGAGGGGATTGAAGTTGCATTGTTATGATGACTGAACTTACACATTCATGTTTCATCTCCTTGTTGCAGATATTGATGGTGTAAGGTTTCTGTCATGGATGTGTATCAAAAACAGAGGTACGTCATTGAATTCCTGGCAAAAGTCCACTGAAACTGGAGGTGACTATGGAGAGAAATAAATTCTGGAAAGCAAAAGTTTGCTCGTTTTAATGGTACCACTCACGTCTTGGTAGCTCTTCAACTTTTTGAGTTGAAAAAATAAAAGATATTATTTTTGGAACGACTCTTGTTGGCATGTCTGTAGGATCTATTCTTGGTGCAACACCCATGGCTGATTTTCTAGTAAATCATATTCTGATATCATTTATTGACATCTATACAGACAACACAACTGTCTATGGCAACACTCCGAAAAGCATTGATGATAAGATCTTGCTGATTCTCACTTCCACCCTAAAGCATGTTGTGCAGTGGGGAGAAAGTGGTGGCGTACTTTTAATGTGTATAAAACCATGTTATAGTCAGCTGGGAAGCAGCACTGCGATAGTGTTCCACAGACAGATAGTTCTAGGAAAGAAACTTTGCTCATGGAATTTTTATTTACATAAAGAGTAAAGGAAATTGTTGTGAGTTATAGCTAGGCGAGTATTGTGAATGTTTTACAGGGGAAGGAAGGTCACAGATTGAAGCTCATATCATTTTTAAAATTAAATTAGCTTAATCAATTATTGGAAATATTTTTATGAATATAACCATGAGATTAAATAGATTTTAGCAAGATTTTTCAACTAATAGTACGTGTAAGAAAACTCCTTATGAATCAAAGAGCACCAGAATTCGATAAGAAACATCAGATCCGTATCAGTAAGTTTTCCAATGTTCACATTTTAAAATAATTTCTTCAGCATTCAGATTATACAAATGTAAATACTTTTTCTGACCCTTTATTCAGTTCAACAACAATCCAACATATCAATCCAACATAACAATTCAACATAACAGTCCAACATAACAATCCAACATAACAGTCTAACTCCAAATAAGCAAGTATGTATTTATTGGCCTCTCCATGAGGGCAAGATGTTACACAGGTTCGTTTTGAGTGTGTGTGGCCCATAACGTGGAGTTCTAACTATTAGAAAATCACAGTGTTCAAATGTTTTGTTATCTTAATGATATCATTGGAGCACAGGGAAAATATTGCGTTAGTGTGACTGCAAAAATTAGAAGTGGATGGATTAAGATGATGGAATTTATGTTATTACTATTCAGCCTATCATGTATGTGTGTAATGTTTTCATTAACAAGTAATTAATACAAATCTTTATACATAGGTGGAGTGTTCATACAGTCTTTTTTATTCTCTCCATCGTTACTCTTTCCCTTTGCTATCGCTGTTCAAATAAGATGAATACAATTTTTCATACAGAAAGTAATACACAAGGAGATGTTCGCTGAGTTTTCTTCAAGGTTTTATTTGGAATAAATGGACTTAGGAGAGAGAGAGAGAGAGAGAGAGAGAGAGAGAGAGAGAGAGAGAGAGAGAGAGAGAGAGAGAGACTAATCTTATCTTAGCTAATTGTTTACTTTTTAACGTTACTTCCTAATTTAACAAAATGAGTTTGAAAGCATGACGTCATTCACCATGTTTGACCTCTGTCTCAACTTCATGTCACCTGTCTCTGGTAACGATTCTGTTTACAGTTCAAGGTTATCCTGACATGCACTAAATGTGCCCCTTTTCAAAACTCAAACTAGCTAACTTAATCACTACTAACGACAATATGTAACATGTGTATGTAGTATGATAATACATGGAAGTGAAAGATAGCAAGTGAGGCTTCAGGATATGCATCGTATCGAGAAAAACGATATAAAAATGATATGAAAATGATATGATGAATGTGTAAGAGTCTTAACGACAGAATCAGATCTGATGATCTCAGAGGAAGACTTCGATAGCCATGTTGAAAGAATGGCTGATAATTCTACGAATATCTCCACATAATTAAATGATACTCACTGGTTGAATTATGAAATGCTGATTATCATCGAATTCCTTACAAAGTCATGTCATGCTATATCAAGCTATGACTTACAGATTTTTTTTTTCAAATTCGTTAAGCTGCTCGACTGAGCTCCAATCTCTGGTTCCTTCTTGTAAAACATTCAAACCAACTCGTTTACCTATCTCGTCTACAAAAGAACTGTCTTTTCTTCACTCTGTATGTCTAATGTCAAGAGGAATTTTCATGAACAGAGATTTTTTCCCAAGAACTTCCCCTCTATAGAACACATTACTATGAGACTGCTTACCTGTGCGTTATAACATGGTCATCTTCAAATCCAATGTCCAAAAATATTTATCATAAACATACGTAATCAAATGCTGTACATTCCATTCGTAATTATTAATCCCCTCATAATCTTCTCAGCTGACAACCAATCCATCTCGTTAACCCTTATCCTTGTATGAATGTTGGCTTCGATTAGTAGCTCCTTATTAATCAAATACAATATTGTAGATCTTCATAAGAAAAATTGAATGAAACTTATTTTATATCTCTAAAAAGAGTAACAAACTTGTACTATTATTTGAACTATTAGATGCTATTCTCATATTTCTGCTGATGTAATCTCCAACCGTCTTCAGACACATCTTGCCAAAGTCAAGACTCTGCACATAATCTCAAACGAAACCCTTCATTTAATTCATGGAAGTAGCCTGCTCTCATTCCATCAGCCACCACCAGATAGAAGTCTTAAGCAATTCGTAATTGTATTCTTCATATCGTCCATATTAAGCATCAAATTCTTCATCTTCAGGAAACTGTCACTTAAAACTGATTTTACTAAGCACTTTTATCCGTTGCACTTCTGTTATCTTGCCATATCTGAAGAAGATAAGCGGCTACATTGACTGAAACGTTGTCAGAGTAGTATACATTAGTTCGAATTATACAAATAATACAAATTCTCAATTCTCATCTCAAAGAACTTCTGAAACGTAAGAATAAGAAAGTTCAAAAACCAATACATCAATCGTTTTTGCTCCAACAAAGCTCATTTATATATCATAATTAGTGCTCGTCATGGTCTAACCCATGCTGATTGGACATAAATGAATATGTAGCTTGTTTAAATGGGTAAACTTTTGAATGAATAAAGTATCTTGAAAGACGATTCATCGATAGTTGAAATACATGCAATAAATACAGCTGAGGACATCCATTATTTTATTGGTAATTAGATCTTGTGATTTTTGTATGAAAAGCAGCAAAGATTTTCGATCAGTTCTATCTTCATAGCCGCTACTCCAAGACTCATGTCTATTGCCAAATCTGCATTGCTTTACCTGGATCTTGCTGCACGATATGTGCAGCGATGGAAACGTCACTTTGCAAACGTGAAACACAAATCTGATGTGGAAAACACCTTAAATGAAGAATAATATTAAGAAAGATACAGTCAGATTGCCGGTTGCTAATTGTTTTTTTTTAATAGAAGTTGCTTCAGATTTAAGTGAAACATCACAGCAATAAACAAACAATAAATAAATGCGTAATAAAAATGCGGGTTGGCATTTAAAAAAAATGCAAATGAAATGCATTTGTTCGTGTTTCTTCCAAAACAACGCATTTCATTATTTTTCCAGTCTCTTCACACACACATGCGCTTTAAAAAAAGTCAGGTTAGTCTCTCTCTCTCCTTGCTGGCCATAACCTCATGCTGGCCATAACCAGCCATTTCTTACCTTCGACTTTACACATCCATCTTGCCTGGTGCATACTTTGCTTCTCTCCTGACAACGTCCAGTATTTTTCTCTCCTTTTCCTATGACGCAGTTTGCTAATTTTCATACATGCTTTAAAAGTTGCTGTTGCTAATTTATCCGTTTACTTCTGCTGATATTTTCACATGTGCTCATACGCGCTCTGTTACATAAGGAGCTAAAAAAAGAAATATTATTTCAAGTTCAAAAAAATAATCCCTATATATAATAAAAGAGGTGCAGTTTTCCTCTCAGGACCAAAATATCATTAATTTACAACAACAGATGGCACATACAGATTTATTATGTTTACACTATTAGCTATAACCTTATTTAACTATAGAACGACATTTTAGACACATTAATTTGTAATATTAAAACATTACATTTATTACTAGGAGCGCCATCATCATCGTCTTCATAGCCTACAGAGGGACTAGTTCAACATTTTACCCCTTATTCTGTAACTCCTCTAACGTCCCCATTCTTCACTGCATGAATTTATATTTTTCCTACTTTCTTGTGTCTACGCCATCATTAACTGCCTACTGAATTCATACACATTGCATGCTCTTACCACTTTTTGTCTACACAAATACTAATTTCTCCCATGCCGAAATCCAGCCCAGCTGATTGGCGGAGAAGTAATCATTCTAAAATTCCACTATTCGGTTCTTCCACCATTCGTTTGAACGGTTTGCCACTATAAAACACATCGCCGTTTTTGTACGTCAACATTCATTTCTTTTACTTGGGTTTTAGTTACATGTACATGTTAACTAGTGTTTAGATTAAATATTGCTTCGCGAAAAACCGGTAAAAAGTTATAACACCCAACAGGCGACCACAAAAAATGAAACAATGGTTCTTGAGGAAACGAAAATGAAAAGGCTCAGATTTATTTTGGATGTTGATAGAGATATATAGATAGATAGATAGGGAGGGAGGGAGGGAGAGAGAGAGAGTAAGAGAGAGAGAGCTGACCTCATTGCGAGAGAGAGAGAGAGAGAGAGAGAGAGAGAGAGAGAGAGCTTTCGTACTTCCCAACGTCGTAGGTTCACCATGGACCATTCGACTCTTTCTTTTTTCTACATCTCCTTTTCTTTCTGCTATCACACGTTAGCGCTTCGCTAATGCAGGTAATTATTTTCTTATTTTTTCACCCTTTTTTTCTTTATTTTCTTTTTTCAGTTATTATTTTTTTAGGAGAGGGGGGTGCTCGAACCGGTACGCTCAGCTATTTGCATTTTTATAGATTTTTCTTTCCAGAGACCTTGCACAGAAATGAACTATTATTAAATGTTTCCTTTTTTATTTTTACACACAAATACGTCATAATGCAAAATACCATTGAAGTTTAAAACTATTTGTGTGTACTTTAATCTATTATAATTATTATTGAATGTTTTGTTATTAATTTTTGACCCAAATAGGTCACAAAGCAAAATATATTGTTTTTTTTATTATTACATAACTTACATTTCGGGCTACTTTCTTGCAAACCACACCCACACCCACGCTCACACTCACAAAATGGGATGTCTGTTGCGAAAGCCGTTCTTAATATAGGTAGATTGAGGGTGTCCATTCGATTGCTGTTTTTAACATGAGGAGGTTGGTGGTTGGACTACAACAACAACACCAACCATAATTTATATTGTTTATGTCGGGGAGGGGGGATTCTACCACCGGGCAGTGCCAGTTAACGGGTCCTGCTAGTTAACTATAAATATTAGATAATAGTGGATAAATTTCAACTCAAAAGACAGCAAGTTTTCCCTCTTTGTCAGAAACATTGCTCATGTAATGTGTAAACTAAATGATGAAATAAGGGTTGCTAAAAGTAATTCCAAAGTCAACTTTCTACTCTCTTTATTTTTTTTGCTAGCCACTGCTTCCATACCTCTGTTGCCATTCACCAGCTCTCGTTTCATGGCCTTCAAGATATATAAGAGTCACTAAGCTGCAGCTAAGATTTCTGAATTTTTATCCAGCGTAAATCATCAAGATGCAGTTCACTTTTTTCCAGTATAATAGTGATTTCCAATCGCACATGGT
>NW_027633179.1:37737-76445 GCF_053919585.1 Euprymna scolopes
CCTTTCCTGAAACATCATATCTGTGAAACAAAATACCATGAGGATTTTTCCTAATCTAGTAGAATATGGTCTTCAAGTCTAATGCAAACAAATATTTGTTGAGCTGTGCTCTTGGATAATTAATTCCTTTTAAGTAATTTTCTGTCATGCTATTGTTTTCTTGAGTGGCTTCTATGCCTTAATAAGCGATAAATCATTAATAATAAAAAACTATTTAAAGAGACGTAAAGAGATTTTTAAGATCATAATTATAATCACTCAATTTGCATAGATGATTACTTCAAGTCATAAGTTTCGTTTTTCTGTATCTAAAATTCAATAGATTCGACAAATGTATCATAAATCAACTAGCATTACTTTTTTTTTTACTCTTATTTACCCCAGAAAAGGCATATTGCCACTTTGATATAAAACACTGCCATTTAAGGCCATGTCTACAAGAGGACTATGTCGGGAGTTGAGTTATTTGCTTCCTTCCTACTGTAGAAAGATGCAACACAAGGTCAGGAAGGTGGGGAAAATGATGCCAGTGACTTTAAAGGAAAAGAACTATAACCATTTAAAAATTGCATAAGCCAATAAGCAATAAACTTACTCCACCTGAAAGACGGTAGGGTGGACCTCCTAGGACTACCCATAATCATGTATCATTCGGACAGAGGTAAGGTCATCCTCATTCTCACAAATGGCCATCTTTGACTGGTATGAATATAACCTACTAAGGCTGTGCCAGGTAAGAATGGAATGTAGGGAGTTGAGCAGCGAGACGTCTGTTTACATTTCTACATGTTAGTACAATCAGGGAAGCAGGAATTAAAGGAGGGTATGCTGAAATCTAGCAGTTAGAGAAAAAGGATTTATTGAAATAGAAAGTTTTCTGGCATCTAGCGACCTCTACCATGAAGGAGTGAGATTTTGCTGCTTGTCAGGTTAGTCAGGGTATTCACATTGAGCATGCTTAATCTTTAATTTGTGCGCATGTGCATGTGTGCGTATGTGTGTGTGTGTTGATTTTCCTCTCATCATTGGATTCCATTATCTGGCAATACAGAGGTATTGCTTGGATATGCACAATGTGCATTGCACATTAGAGAAGGTCGATGTTCAACTGGTTTTGAATGTCAGATATGTCCACATGGAAAAAGTTGGGTATTTGTATAGTGAGTAATAACAACAAAAACTATATTTATAACGTGAACCATTCATAACTTGGAAATATATATATATATATATATATATATATATATATATATATATATATATATATATATATGTATATATACTAGCAAAAGTACCCGTCGTTAACTGGGTTCAAAAACAGCCTACAGAAAATGGACTCTGATTTATGAAAGTATGATAGGTTATGAAAATGGAGGGTTGTAAAGAGATAGCTTCGAATTTCGGGGTATCAAAACCAAAGCAAAATATGATGAAAGTAAAAATAAAATAGATAAACCCCATAATTTAGTATACCATAACTGTTCACACTGAAACACTTATCACAAGATTCTGTGGATCTATATTAAAAAACCTTGTTAAACTTTGTGACATATTTCCATTCTATGGAGGCCAGGAGCGAACGAACACCCCATAATTTTATTATATCATTTTTCTTCAAACTGAAACATAATTATCAAAGTATACTTACGCAGATAGATATGAAAAGTCTTTATTAAAGTTTGTGCCTATTTCCATTCTATGGAGGCCAGGCGCGAACGCAGACCCCACAATTTTATTATGCCATCCCTATTTAAGTTAAAACATACTTATCAAAGTATTATTATGTACATCTATATCAAAAACATTTGTAAACGTTTTTTTAATTTTTTAATTTTTTATTTCCATACTTTATGGACCAGACGCGAACGCAGACCCCACAATTTTAATGAACTATCGTACTGCCAGATCAAACATACCCATTCCTGTGTCTCGATACATCTTCTATCATTATATGTAATCAGTTTTTTAAAATAGTCAACCATATAGGAGCCTATTCGTGACCACACACACACACACACACACATTCAGCTTTATATTATATATATGACAATAAAATTCAGTATGAATTATATCCTCAGGGGAGATTGGGAGAAAGTCTCCCTTAGATCTGAATAATTGCCACATATTCTTGAACATAAACAAATGTGTATTTCTACTACTATGTAAAAGAAACTTGTGTATGTGTGTAAGTTCGTTCTTTATAGACTCCGAAACCACTGGGGCGATTTTTTTTTAATTCCACATAAATGTTCTTAATGTATCTTGGAGTGTTCTTAGATAGATTTTGCATCGGAATGCCTCTGATAAGTATTGACAATCGAAAAAATCCGATTAAAGAAAAAACAGTCTGATTTTTATCAAAACCTCACAAGTGCATTCGAAAAGCTTTATTACTTGTCTAAAATCAATAGTAGATTTGGTAAGATAGGGGCGCTTTCTAAATAAATGTTTCTGTTTTAAACACGATTGGACCATGATTTTATTTTTACTTCCTCATTTTAAACTTTTCATTCAAGTCATTATATAAAAATAATTGGTAATCTCCAAAAATACCGTTAGGGCTTACAACATGGCCGCCAGAAGAGTCACGTGATCCGGTTGATCCAAAACATGAATCGCCGTATTACGAAACCGGAAAACGCAAATTTAAAGCAAACTTTGACAAACAAGCATAATAATTAAGTACAGAAACAGTTTTTCAATATCATAATAATAAATAATTTATTTAGAACATTATATCAACAAAAAATTAAATGCAAACAAATTGTGATTGTTTGTCAAAGTTTGCCTTCAAGGCTGCGTTTTCCATTTGCACGATTCATGTTTTGGATCAACCGGATCACGTGACTCTTCTGGCGGCCATGTTGTAAGCCCTAACGGTATTTTTGGAGATTACCAAATAATTTTATAAATTCAATAGTAGGTTTTCTACAGTGCAATGTGAACTGTAATGTATTTTGGACTAAGTCACTGCAGGGAGGCATTTAGAACTTCTTCCCGGTGCACTGCGGTGAGTCCCCAACCAGAGCGGGAAATTAATCGATTTGATTGAAAAATGACAATAAAATATGGGAGTATGAAACATTCGTTGACCCTCATTCAATTCCAGGCAACGTCGAGTCTCTCTGCTCGTGCATATATACATGTATTCGTTGTTTTTATTTATTCATTTATTTAACTCAAATAATACATGTGTGTGTGTGTGACAATTATGAAAACCGTTATTGGGTGAGTATTTCCGCTAGTATTTATCAAACAAACTTTATCATAAACTTTTATCACTGAAACATTTCCTAAAACTGCAAATAAAATATTAAAATTATTTTTGCATTCCAATTGATTTTACACACAAGTAAGAAAATAAATGCATATTTGTAGACATAGGCATAAAAATATATAAGTAAATAGATCATTAGTAAATAACATGTTTGTTTAAATGTACATTTACTTACATAGTGCTTCTTTTTTTTTTATTATTGATACTTTCGGCAAATACAGTTTTAAATTGGTTTGCGTGCAACAAGATATCATGTGGACAGTAATATTTTAATAGGGGTCATTTTGAGCACCTCAAGGGCATAGTACAGGGGGAGATAACTAAAGAGACACATTAGAACATATAGACGCTATTTTTTTTTTGTCATATATATATAATTCTTATTTCATATTAATAGGAAGAAAAATTTTGCAATATAATTGGTTGATATATATGCATTATGAATCTATCATGTATGTCTAGTCAATAAATAGAAATACATTATGAATAATGAATAGATAATTTTACCAACAAACTAGATTCGTTAGAGACTATTTTTACTTAAAACGACATGGTTAGAGACTATTTTTACTTAAAATGAATATTGTTTAATATTCCATTTAGAATAATCTTATGGTGTCTATTTCCTGTCTTTTGTTTTTTTGATAAAGTATCTCCATACTTTTAATTACTTCAGTTCACATAAAGTTTTATTATATACTAGCTGTCCCTAGCCAGTGTTTTTTTTACACCGTTTATCAAGCTCCAAAGGCCACTTGAGGATAAGAATTAATGAATGTCAGGTGATTGGTGAAGCAACACCGTAATGATCGGTTGTGATGGAAATTGGGTAAAATTTGATTATTTAAGAAAACGGCTCAACAAGAACTTATTTATTTTGAACTTGAAAGCTATCATGTTGTAGTCAGCTGTGAAGCAGCCTGGTGATATAAAGTCCCACAGGCGGGTAGTTCTAGGGAAGAAACTTTGTTGATGGAATTTGCGTTTAGTTTTAGGCATAGATACAGAGTATGCGAATTTGTTGACAGTGATTGTAGCTAGACTAGTGTTTGTTGTGAATGTTTCATAGATTGAAGCTAAATCGAGCAGTTACCATGAAAATAACAATAGAGCAAAGATAGGCTTACAACGTTTTTTTTTTTCTGTATGAAAGTGGTTATAGGAGGGAGGGGAGAAAAAGACATCGCCTACTAGATTTCAAAGCCGGTTTTGAACCCTGTCAGGGCAGAGGAAGGATACTCTGAACAGCTCCTGCCTAGATGTGGGAACAGTACTCCATCTTAGGTACATGATTGTGTCAGGAGTGAGTGTGTTTTTTTTTAAGGTTTTTTTTTTCATGTTTTGTTAAACTATGGCTTTCATTTTTTTTACCAAAATATTTTCTTTTATATAGCATTCTGTGAATTAAATTTAATTATTATGCTCTCATTTCGTCATTAAATTATTAATTAAACATAATTCTTATGAAACTAATTTTGTTAAGATAAACTTATTTAAAATTATTAGATAAACATAGCTTCCAAATCTGTCAATCTTTTTTTATGTGAGGACTTACTTAAACTAGAACTGCCTCTCTATTCGGCAGTTCAAATACTTCCAAATACCTTTCAAATTTGAATTACAAAGTAATTCATTATTTTTATTCAACTATGTAGAAAAAAAAAATTAAATTTCGCAATTAAATTAATTTGTGAATAGGATTTTAAAATTTCTATTGATGTTGGTAAATTTCACCTGATCCTTCCAGTTAGTATCCGATGTCTTTCTGGAAAGAATTCTAATCAGAAAGATATTAGGGAAACGAATACCAACAAAAACACTGGTCAACAATAAATTTGTTGCCTGCATTTTTTTTCAGCTGATTTAAGACGAATCTGATGCACTGAATTCAAAAATTACATTTGTTTTGCTCAATCAGCTCACGTTTTTGTGCTATGACCACAAGTCGTGTTTTATATTTTTTGTTCACTGTCCACATGTGTGGAGCATTGTAGAAGAAGCTGAGGGGGGTAAAATTCCATGTCGAATGTTTGGATTGGAAATGGTTATTTTAATGACAAGAAGTGTTCAGGCTCAATAGTTATGGGTGATAATGTCGAAAAGTGATCAGCTTAAAGTCAGAAAACTTCAAAATCTTCCAAACATGGGTGCGTCATTCCATGAAGAAGGTTTGGCTTGTGCGGAACGAATTAGTACCTTGCAAAGGTGGAAAGAGACAGAATACCACTGCACATGAAGCTCGGCTTAATTAAGCAGTTCACCAAAGCTCTGGGCAAAGATGGTGACTGCTTCACTTATGCTAGGCTTTTCTAGGATCGACCATGGAGAAGTTGAAAGCTGGCATCTTTGATGGTCCTTAACTCAATGATAGTGGAACTGGAAACATTGAAGAAATTTGTTTTGATAGTAAAGAACTTTCTTGGCAACAATAAGGCAAGAAACTATGCAGAACTTGTCAACAACATGCTGATTGCTTTCTGAAACCTGGGCTGCAATATGAGCACCAAGATACACTACCTATTTTAACATATGGATTGGTATCTTGAGAACCTGAGCAGAGGGGAGAGATTTTATCAGAACTTGAAAGAGATGGAGACTAGGTATCAGAGTCGTTGGGATGCAGTCATGATGGATGACTACTGTTGGAATCTGGAGAGAAATAGACCGCTTTGCCACTGAGAATTCAGGAGTTTGAAGAAACAGAAGTTTAATCCCTGAATTTTGACCAATAATGGAGTGACATACACATTCTTATGTACTTACTTTTATCAATGCTCACCATCCAGTTTCTAGTAATCGATGTTTCTATCAGGTAATCAATATACGTTGTTGGCAAAATATTTTTTCCTTTAAAAACATATTTAGGATGATATGTGTTGACAAAAATTAACTGATAATGCCACAAAAATGTAATCGATTTTATTACAAAATATGATTTTTTTTAATCAACTTAGCACAAAAACCTGACCTAATGTAAAGAAACGGATGCCATTTCCTGATTCAGCAGCAAAAAATACTCTAAATCAGTTGTAGAAATCTAGGCAACATTCAGAAAGTAAAAAAAATTGTTGCTCAGTGTTACTGAATGGCAGCAATAATCATCTAATTCATATGAAATAACTGAATTATGTTCATGACATAATGACTAGCATCAAGAGAGAAGAGCATACACAATATGAATATGCTCTCAAAAATTTCATAGTGATAATCACATGACGAAGAAGACAGAGGAAGGACATGCACTCTTGATGATGAACATTTAAAAGTTGAACAAATCCCACATTAAACTCTCAAACAAAAAAATGTCTAATGCATTTCATGTTAGTATTTCAACAGTATCCGACCGTTTGAAGTAAATTGGTAAAGTGAAAAATTTTTATAAATTAGTTTTGCATGAACTCAATAAATGTTTGTTTCTAAGATCAGTCATTATTTCCCAAACAATCTAATGAATAATCCCATTATTTTGTATGAGTGTTATGCTACTACGACTAAACTTCTTTCCTCCAATAATTACAAGAAATCTTCTCAATCACTGATTGTCATGAATAATAACACTCTACCTGAGAGTTTATCATTCTTAGCTTAACATTCACATGAAACATGAATTAGAACAAAGATATTGAAGACATCGCCGTAATTTTGCATCCCTGCACTTATTTTATAAGTGTTACACATTAGGGCCCTGCAGATGAGAGCAGTCAAGTTTGATAGTCTTTTCTTTTAGGCCTACAGGCTAGATTTCTGGTGCTTCTATGAAACTGCAGGTATCGATGGACGATCGAAATAATGTACAGTGTTATTGAAATATAAGCAGAAAAGAATGCTACAATAACAGAATGAAATTTAGTAAGCAAACATGTCACAATAAAATATATACATTTAGCAATAAATTTTGAAATGCAGGTTAAACAAAATGTTTAAAAAAGTCAGTTAGGATATGACATAAACAAAATAATTGACCGGATTTGCTTGAGTAAAAAAAGGTTATTTTAATAATAACAAAGAATAACCGTTAAAAGTGCTTATGTAACAAAGAAACGGTTTTGATATAGACACCCCCCCCCAAAAAAAAACAAAACAAAAAAAAACAAAAAAAAAAAACAAAAAAAACACATGTCAGTCGAAGAGACAGCCAGTCAGAGAGAGCAATCCGGAATCAGTCAGCCAGGGGAGCATTGAGAAGGATATAGAAAACTAGAGAAATGTTGCAAGATCTGACAAGCGGAACATTAAAGAAAATAAAGTATAAAATATAACCAGAGTGTCATGGTGTTCCTTTCGGATGAAAGTATTCATTTACAAAAACTGAAGCAGGTGCCAACTGCTGGAAGAAAAGAGAACCAGTGAACGCAAGGTATGCATCCTTTCGTCTGTGAGCTACATGAGTCAGAGGTTAGTAGTCCATTACAGAACAGCCATGGTGTATTTATGCTTTGTGAACTGTATTTGAGTGTGCAAACACACACACACACACACACACACACACACACACACACACACACACACACACACACACACACACACACACACACCGTCCTGATGTTATTGAGTGTCGTCCATGTATACTTATACATACGTTATTTGGATTGTTGAAGCGAATACCTGTATACATGCACTCACACAGAAGATGAACAGAAATATGTATTTTATATAGTGTGGAACAATAAAATTGCTGCCCTAGCAACATGATTCCATTTCCGTTTGATGAAAAGAATTGTCTTTTTTGTTGCAGACCAAGTACTAGTTGGCTAGTTGTGTACAAATCTGAAGAGCGTAGGAGCCTTCCATCATATCTAAAAGTGACACAATGTGCAACGAGCGAGATTGGAGATGCGGCGCTGTACAACTCATGCTCTCTACTGATACAAATTCTGATAGCAGGGCCATTGACAGCACCCTTAAAATGCATAGCTGGATTGCCATGAATAACAGGGACGTGCCCATGGTGATGAAAACAAAGTTTCCAGCCATGGTTATGATCTTTGGTGTGGTTTCAAGTGAGGACCACATCATGCTCCTTCTCCCCCAACCTGAACCCGCTGGACTATTTCATTTGGTCAAATGCAGCATCACCGACATCCCACAACACCAAAGCCAGCCTGATCACCACCATCTACTAAGTATTCACTAAGCTCCCGCCAGCGCTCGTGGAAAAGGCATGCTCCCAGTTCTAGACATGTATTGAGGCGATGATTGAGGCTGAAGACGGCTACATTGAATAGATAGCTCTACTACATAATCAGGTTGCCTGAATAGATTTTTTTCAATAAACCCAAGTATAACGTTTCGCATGAATTCGAATACCCTATATATTAAGTTTCATGTTTATAAATCAAAAACTGACAGAGAAGTTTTGTAAACCAAATCTTATAAACAAATATATATATACGCATACATAAATATATAAAGAAAGAGGTTTGTCTTTACTATAAACTTTTACACAAATATTACACAAGTATAAATCATGTAGAATATCTGCATGAATATAATTACACGTAATAGTTAACTAAAGATGACAATCCCATAAGAAACCCGAAAAAACTAATAGGGGATTAATAAAAATGAATGCTTAAAAGAATATACAAATTAGTTAGATCTTTTGCAGATGAATGCAATTCCATGACCCACATATAACAAAATTGCATTTTCTTTTTAAATAAACAGAAAAAAGGTTCATCATTTTTCTTCTTGGTCTTTGGGCCAAGATCTTTTATCTGTTATCAAAGTGTAGTATCTGTTCCGGTAGATACTGCAATCAAAGTAATATGTGGGGGCAACCCCACATATCAGACCATGGTCTTGAGCAATCAGTTTTGGTCAATGTAGATGAAACCCTTCATACCAATTGTCACTATCCAGTTCTCTCTCGGGGGAACTGGTCCTCCCCCCCCCACTCTCCACATTAAAAAACGGCCTTGTGCCTAATTTGCTCAGTGGGGAAGCAAATAAATAACTAAATGAATAGGAAAAAAGGTTTTTAATATGAATATCACTAGGCACTAAAAAGCAAACAAATTTATAGGAGTATATATATATATATATATATATATATATATATATATATATATATATATATGTATATATATATATATATATATATATATATACACGTATTATAAAACTGTTTATGTATTCGAATATATGTGTTCCTTTAACCATCTGCCTTCGTACTATACCTTTGAGCTGCTAAAAAATGATCCCTATAAAAATATTACTGTACACATGTTATCTTATTTCGAGCAAGGCTTAAATTGCCTTGCTCGAAATAAGATAACATGTGTACAGTAATATTTTTATAGGGATCATTGAGTAATATTTTTATAGGGATAATTGAATTTGCTGAAAGTATCAATAAAAAAAAATAATAATAGCGACAATACGCACATAATGACGTTTTTCATAATAATCAGACACACGTATCCCATCAACCTGTTTGAGCTTCGAGCAGTTCAATGATGACCATAGTAAGTGATTGTCTCTCGATGTCCAAAGGTCAAATTTGATAAACATGTGAACAGAGAAAGGAGAAGTAGGAATTACATGAGGAGTTATATCTTCGACGAAGTTAGGGAAGATTTTCTAAGGGAATAAAGACCGAGCACAGGTCGAACAAGACTTATTTAAATGCGATCTGAAAATGAATTTTTGCAGCAGACTGAGGTTGTCTCTTTATGCCCTCCACCATGTTGACATAATGACTAAGATAAAATAAATTATTTGTTCATGTTGATTTATTGAAAGAAAAAGTTTATCAAAATTAGCAGAAACTGAAGAAGTTTCCTTTCAGTGTCAACAAATTCCAGGTGTCGTTGTCATCGTCATCGTGGTGGTGGTGATCATCATTTCTTTATAGTCCACAGTCACCATGCAATCACTATGATATACAATAAAAGCAATCAAAAACATATTGCTATGATAAACGGTGTGTGAAAATAGAGATTACATAACTGAAGTTATGGGCTTAGAGAAATTTTAATTTTAGGCACTTAAGCTTCTTTTTTTAAGGGTCTTACAATTTGGTTTGGTTTTATTTGTTATTTTTTTTGGTGCCGAATTCAATCATTTTGGTAAAAGTTTTTATGGTTAAAGTTCTTTATATCTTCAAATATTTATTCATTATGTTCGGATGTTTTGTAGAGAAAAATTGTTGTTTTTGTTTTTGACTTTGCAGAACATGACTGAGTTTTGCACAAGGTAAAGAAAAAACAATATCAATATTTGGTGCATTTTAGGCCAGGAAGCTGGTATTTTCAGACAGTGTGATCTGGTAGTACCAGTGTCTTACAATAAGTGAGATTTGCTCAATTTAAAAATAAATTGAATTAATATTTTATTTTGGAGATTTTTCTCACAGCATTTCATCCGATGTAACCTACGACCTTCTTCAAATACATCGTGTTGAAATCAGGAGTCTTTATGTTGAACAGAAATCTTTAAGCTGTGAAGATAGACTCTTCTCATTCTATCAGCAATGAAAAAAGTCGATTACATTGGCAGAAACGTTGTAAGAATAACATCCAAAATGAGAACAGTAATCCGAATAACCCAAATTATTGATCAACATAAAAAATTCCGAAACGCTGTATAATTTTGTTTATTTTAAATATATGTTAAAACTTGTTAGAATCTCTACTTATATAAAAGGCACTTTGTATGTGTGTGTGTGTGTGTGTGTGTGTGTGTGTGTGCGTGTGTGTGTGTGTGTGTGCGTGTGTGTGCGTGTGTAAGTTCGTTCCCTATGGACTCTGTAATGGCTGGGCCGATTTTTTAAAATTTCACACAATCTCAATCTTTTTATAAGTACTATTATTATAGCATGTGTTCTTCCGAAATGTATGATCTATTCCCGGTTTCCTTTATTCCAACTCGTTTTCCTGATTTGTCAAGTGATCTTCATCAATTTGCTGTTTAGATATCTCATTGTAATCCATCTTCCTATTCCAGTAGCTTCTTTCCAAGAACTCTAGATTTGTAGAACTCTTTTCCTATTGACTTTTTTCCTCTTACCTATACCCTTGCTTTTATCAAAACTAAGGTCAATAGGTATGTTGTGTCTTTGTGATAATTCTCTTTTGTTGTTTTTTGTTGTTTGTTTTTTTGCATGAAGTTGCTTCATGCCGTGTCTGGTGTAATTTTTAAAAAGTAATACCGGAAATGCATCGGGGACTGGTGTTGCATTTCCTCCCTAAAGCTTTGTATGTCACGGGCAAATATCAAATGCAAATCGACCAATTATAAACAGTACAATGAAATCATATTTCCCGTCTACAACCTCATCCACAGCGGTTTTCTTAGACTGGGAACACTCCATCCAAGATCGTCTTTGAGGTTTTTCATCATCCTCTGATGGCTGCCCTCTGCAGGTAAGATGCTTTCTTCCTCTCAAAATCAAAATCGGTATAACAACACAAAGAAAAAAACTTAATCCTGAGTTTGACGTTTTCATAAGGTTATGGGAATTATCTCTACCTTTGCTAACAGTGAAAAGAAAAAATATCGAGTTTGCAGATTTTGGTGACCTGGCTCCTTACTTCGTTAAACGTTTATTATTAAGTCATCTCTTATTGTGTTAGTCTTCCAACCCAAAGTCCCTTTTCTTCATGTCTAGTCTATCTCATATGTAGTCATTTTCTTTGTGCTCATATTCTCACAGGAGACAATGGTTTCCTAAATCCAGTTGCCTGATTATCTCATCTTTATTTTCTGCTTATGAGCTAATCTTTCATCTGTAAGTGCAAATTACCAAATGAACATTAGCAGACACACCCTTAATGTGCAACACTAGAAATCCACAATAACATGTGGCGATTCTTCTTTAAAACATGTGGTCACACAACAGTTTAACACTTTTTTTACACAATCCTTTGCATCATTGTTGTATTCTGCAAGATCTTTCAAGATGCATCGGTTGGACAGTAGAGCGCAGACAAGGCAGTGTTTCATCGTGTGGTCCTCCTCTCCACGTTCGCAGATGGTTGGCTCAGTTTTGTAACCCCATTTGGTCATAACAACGTTCGATCACATAATTTCTGTTCTCAGAGGGATGAGCGTTTTCCACTGGAGCCACAGTGCCCCTGAACTAAAAGGGAGAGTCTCAGAGAGGAGATTCCTAAGTTAGTAGGAAGGAATAACATTCTATAGCCGTCTCATCTACAGCTGTTGGTTGTCTGGTTTCTTTCTGAAATGGTAAGCATTCGATATGGTTGAGGAAGCTTCTTGACTTCAATCGTTTGATTGTTGGTTTACATCCATGAAGGAGATGGTGTTCATCACTGATCGATTAGTCTAACTAATTAGTCTAACTAATTAGTCTAACTAATTAGTCTAACTAAGGGGTAAAACAGAAGTTTTTGTTCGATACTTGTTTCATGTATTTCATATTTCTCTATCTTCTGATTGCGTACGTGACATAAGCATTCTCATGACAATTTTCTGAGTCTTACTACTTCCGTGCTAACTCCTGAAAAATTGAAAACAAGTGTTTTGTTTGTGACGTCATCACTAGGAGATTGTGATACAGCACTAACAGGCTTTCTCCATTCAGTTTGTTTTTTTTTTCAACGGAGCTCACTTTTTGTAGATATATTACCTTCATCACGACTGAGGAACTCCATCCACTCCCTGTATGGTAGCCTTCCAGAATTTGAGGGAGGCTAACAAGTGCTACACCTTGCCTAAGGGTAACCTGGATCTGTGCAAGGTATGGGGATTCATCTCCTTGAAGCGTTATACATACCTGCTTATCTGAATATATACAGTGCTTAGTATGCCCAAATAGTCACCCATTTGGTACTGGCCAGGCTCAACGTTGCTTAACTTTGTTGATGAACTCAGAATCTGTGTGTGAACGTGATTTTGTTGTATCTTACACATTTATTAATTAACCGTTAATCATAAAATTTTGAGTAACAGCTAATAAAAAGCTTTTTACCTTTCATTTTTAGCGGGAAACCTGACAGTATTAATAGAAATACATGGTTCTTTAATAAGATGTCATTAGCACTAAAACAATATTGGCCATTTATTGCTATAGACAACAAACCAAAAACGGGGTAAAAAAACAAATGCGTGTATATATTATCAAAGGCAAAATAAGTTACTCTTCTACCTACCTGAATAAGTTTTTGCTATTTTAACTTTTTTTTTTACTCAAGGGAATCAAGGCCCGAAGACTACTCGAGGATAAGGGTTAATGAATCTATAGTGATCACCAGGACAACAGTGTAGTAATCGTTAGTGGTGGAAATCGGGTATACTTTGATTATTTAAGGAGACGGCTCAACAGGAACTTGTTTACATTGGACTTGAAGACGACCATGTTGTAGTCAGTTGGAAAGCAGGTCAGCAAAACAGAGGTCTACAGGCGGGCAGTTCTAGGAAATAAACTTTTTCATGGAATCTGCATTTAGTTTAGGCACAGAAAACGTTTATTTACTTTGAAAAGCAAGTAGTGCCGAGTCGCCAAATTATAACAACAAAATGGGGCACATGAGGCTGTCACTTTTTAATCTCAATAATCGCTCAAAAAACGAAAATTAAACAAAATACTGATAGAAATCTACCCAATAAATGTCACTGTGGCATTTATTGGATAAATTTCTATCAATATTTTGCTTAAAGGTGGCAGCCTCCTGTCCGCCATTTTGTTGTTGTTCTAATTTAGCAACTTGTTTTTCGAAGTAAACAAACGCTTTAAAATAAATTAAAACACACAAAAAAAAAGATTATCCAGGTACATAGAAGAATAACTCATCTTACCTTTGGTAACATTTTTTGTTATATATTTGTTTTTGACAACTTTTTCGGTTTGTTGTCAATAGTAATAAATGCCGACAACGTTGTCATACTGAAATATAATTACAAAGGTCTCTCTCCGAAACCATAAGAAGAGTTTGTGAACAAACAAACAAACAAACAAACAAACAGGAACTAAAACTTTATATATAGATTAAATTGCCCAACATTTATTATTGATCATAAAATTCTATTAAAAATAACAAAAAATCAATCAAGCATGATTTGTGTTTGATAGATTCATTGCTAAAAGAGAATTAACATGTTTTTTTTTTTAAATATAATAAATGATGGATGTAGGAAATCACTATCATTAATATATAGAAGCCATTAAGAAAAGCGTCACTCATGCATGATAAATTGCTGCATTCTTCTAAAATGGTTCTCTTTATAAAATTTGATAATGTTCCTTTGCTCATATTAAAATGGCAAGAAATAAAGATCAAATAATCCATTTTAAAAATACATAAAAAATACAAAATATATCAAGCTAATTTACAAACGCATACAAAATAAAATGGTGTTAAACTAATTTGTTTTTCTTTCTGCAAAAATGCGATGCAAAATTTAACTCCTAACATCCAATACCATCCATAGCTGTGTTGATCGGAAGTGATGTTTGTATTTCGAATGTGCGCGACAATGCATGAAATGATGCCCCCCCCACCTTATTTAAATATATTTTTAAATACATTTAAAAGTTCTAAATAGAACGGAAATAACTGCTACTAATCCCCGCGAAAATTACATCTAGGTTATGACACCTGTTTCAGTATCTCATCGTTTTGATAACGACTAGACTTTTTATGTGTTATTCTGAAAAAAAAAAAAAAATTGCTATGGAAAAAAAAAAAAAAATTATCGGAACTTCTTCTTACCAACTCCGCAATTCGTACCAAGTCCCCTTAACTCAATTCACAGCACCAACTCTAAATATCTATGTTCTCTCTCTCTCTCTCTCTCTCTCTCTCTCTCTCTGTTGTTAAAAACTCGACTCACTTTCCTCTCCAATTTTCACTATTCCTATAGCCACTACTCCCCTCATATGCAAATTAATGCCACCTGTATATAAAGAATGAAGAAACCATCTACAAACTCAAGTTTTTCTTTTCTTCTTTTTCCTCCCTCGATCCTATCACCTAACGGTCGAAACAGACATGCTGCCACTTGTGCGTAGTTTATTTTAATATAGTGTTTTATTTGCCTTTATATTTTAGACCACACAAATTTATTCCAAAATATCTATCTACTTTTGATGATAGTAGAAATAAAATATATATATATATATATATATATATATATATATATATATATATATATATATATATATATATATAAGTGAAGCATGCATGGTCCCCCGTGAGTGCATAGTGAACGAGGCATAAAAAATAATGACTAAGTTCAGCATCCCCCCCTCATTAGCATTAGCCCCCAAAATCCTCAGGAGACGTCAAATTCTAATGAAAATGAACAAACGGTGCAGTTTTAGGCCTTAACATATGTAAATTTGAGTTCTGCAACATGCAAAAAAAGAAATGATTAAGTCCATCATTTGCCCCCCCCCATTTAGCCCCAAAAGTCCCCAAGACCTTAACATATCTAAATTTGAGTTCAGCACCATGCAAAACTGCTAAATAGACATACACAGAAAATTTTGGACAAATATGCTAAAATAGTCCCAAAAATGGAGTGTTTTTATCAGTCTTAAAAGAGCCCCTGGAGCACACCCAAGAGTTATCGGGAAGTATAGACAAACAAAATTATATAGAAATCAGTAGGTTACAACATTTTAGAAAGTTTTATAAAAATCCAAGGCATCAATTTTTTTAATAAGCACGAAAGTGTCAATTTTAGCCATTTTAACTCGAAAGGTACCCCTAGGAGCATAACCATAGTTTCCCTGGAAAATCTGTTCTGTTACTTTTTTTACTCATATCATATTTAATGTTTGTGCAAAATTTCCAAAAATTCCAAGGCATAGTTATTGAAACAAGTGTGGACAGACGAACGGACGAACGGACCAGTGTGAATTTACAGGTCCACCCTCCTTTTATCGGGGGACCAAAAATGGCGAAATTGGGTTTGGGAATAGAGGCAAGAATATACAGGGAATTTAATTCATCCAATGTGTTTGGGGTAGGCTGGGGGTGTGTCACATAGTTTCTCTATATATAAAGTTGTAGTGTTAGTGTGTGTGTGTGTGTGTGTGTACTACTTTCCTAAAGCCCACACCACTGGACCGATCATGACCAAACCTGGCATGATGATGGTCCCCTACCTAGGAATGGTACACACTATTTTTCAAGGCCAAGGTCAAAAGTTAAGGTCATATTTGGTGTGACTCTTCATAAACTCCCTCACCTAGTGATGGTGCACACGTGAAGTGTGGGTATCTTTGCTAGTATACTATATTTATGGTGCTGCTATCTTTCTGTCTGTGAACCTAAAGCTTTATATCAAAACTGAAAAAAAAATTCTCAAATAAAATTTCACGAGAGATTCAATAGTATTACTAATTTTGTTTTAAGGATAATCATAATAATATCGTTGGCTTTGTGTTCATGATGGCCATTTATAAACAGTAAAGACTTTTTAAACATTTATTTTACTATAACGAATATAGTTTTTTGGTCCCCCGATTTATTGGAGAGGGACTTATGTTTTCAGTGGAGTCCATGCATCCGTTATTCTGGACGAATGTCAGATAATCGTCCATTAGTGTTTCCTGAAATTTTGCCACAAATTGTATTTCATTAAATAGATGTGCACAGTAAAAAATTTTTTTTTTTTTACGAAAATTTCCTGTTGCGTCCTCAGGAGCTCAAAAGAGGTCAAAAATACCCCAAAATGGGCAAAAATGACACTTTTGCCCCATAACTTTTGATCCATCCATTAGATTTTTCTGAAACTTAGCCAACATGTGGAGCCCATTGTTCTTAATATAAATCCAGTATGGGTGACCCTGGCAAAATTCTGGTTCGCGTCCGCAGGGACTTTTAGTGCTAAAAACATGCCTTTTTTGGCTCTTTTTTCATAGTTCTCAACAAAAACTTAAAAAATGTCTAACTATATAGTGGTTTTTCATGGTGATCAACTCAAATATATGTGTTAAGTCCTAATACTTCACTGTTATCCATTTACACTGGGATTCGGCGTCCCCAGAGGCTCTGATGTTAAAAATGTCCCAAAATGGCCAAAAATGACACTTTTTGTGGCTCTTTTTTACATTTCTTTACAAAAACTTGATATGTCTGAATATTTTTTTAAATTCCTACTGTGCTTTCGCAGAATCAGCTGGTCTTATTGCCAACGTTGTTGTTATTGTTGTTGTTGTTGTTGGGCATCATTCATCCATTTTGTGTGAATCAGAGGATTTTTGTTGGCATTTGTTCTCCGAATCAGGTGCTTAAAGAAGGAACTACATGAAGTTTGCCAACATCCCTAAGTGAAAGTGTTTGTGTGGAGCGAACTGGATTCGAACTTAGCACACCCAATTTGTCAGTCTGTGTCGATAACAACTTAGTCACTGTCACCTTCCTATTGTTGTGGTGATGTGGCAGTCAAAGATTCCATCTTTTCTTTTCTCTAGTGTTGTTTACTTCATCTCAATAACAACTTTTCAAAAACGTTGTTAATCGACAAATGAAAATTGTATTTATTTGCTTACCCACAAAAGCAAATTAGACACAAGGTCGTTTTTAATGTGGGGTTAAACCAGCTCCCCGAAAACAAGGGTAAAAAGGGGGAACTCTGACAGTATTCAAAAAAATAGTAATTGTCTCAGTATGAAGGGTTTCCCCTACATTGACCAAGGACCAATTAACTTAATATAAGTGAAGCATCTGCAGAACAAATACTACATTTTGATCCCGGCCCGAAGGCCAAGAACAACAAGTTATTTATTTGCTCCCCCACCGAGCAAATTAGGCACAAGGCCGATTTTTAATGTGAGGAGTGGAGGGGAAATGGGGACCAACTCCCCAGATAGTAGGGGAGCTGGATAGTGACAATTTGTATGAAGGGTTGCCCCTACATTGACCAAGGTCTTATATGTGGGGTTGCCCCCGCATATGGTCTTTGCTTGCAGTATCTGCTGGAACAGATACTACACGTTGATCCCGGCCCAGAGGCCCAGAACAACAGGGTATTTATTTGCTTCCCCACTGAGCAAATTAGGCACAAGGCCGTTTTTTAATGTGGAGAGTGAAGGGGAAATGGGGGCCAACTCCCCGGGGAGTAGGGGAGCTGGATAGTGACAATTGGTATGAAGGGTTGCCCCTACATTGATCAAGGTCTTATATGTGGGGGCAACCTTACATATAGTCTTTGCTTGCAGCATCTGCCGGAACAAATACTACACTTTGATCCCGGCCCAAAGGCCAAGAACAACAGAAAAAAGGCAACCCAATTGGGCTTTATTTAAAAAAAAAAATTTTTTTTTTTGTTTAGTGTTTGGCCCCGGCCCTGATATTATGTACTGCCAGAGCCTCATTTGGGGTCCAAAGCACTTAGGCACAAGGCCAGTAGGGGTGAAGTGGGGGTTCGAGAGTCATTACTAATTACTAGCTAGGTCTTTGAAAGACTTTATTAACTTTCCCTACACTAAGACACTATCACCATAATACCTCATTCTTACCATGAAGTTTATCTACTTAGTCTCCCCAGCGTATGGGTTGGCTTTATTCTGCAAAAACAATTATTTACGATTTAACAAAAAACAAAAATTATATGTACAAACAAAGGTTTGTTTTTTTTATAAATAAATAAATGAAGGATGAGATGATGGGGAGAGGGGCAAGCTAAGATGCACCCAAAAAGAAAGAAAAAGAAAACAACTAAACAAAATTCCTATGGGGGCGAGTTAGTAAAGGATCCTCCCAACCTACTTCTAAATATGGAGCGTCCACTGTCTTCTGGTCCTGAAGGTCGAAAGCGTTCCCTAGTGGGGAGTGGGGGACCTAGGGACGATATTTCAAAAACAAATTAGATGGGGATGGGTAACGTAGGGAATAGACGGCGTCTTCCAAGAAAAATGTACGTATAGGGGCAACAGACTGGGGACAAAACAAAGGGTGGACTGGGCATCTTTAGTGCCGATGAAAAAATAAAATCGGGGACAGGATCAACAATCATACTTGCCCTAGTCTAGTACTTAATAAAGTATTTTCCACTCGAAGTGGTTAAAACCTAACTAAACCTACTTTGTTCGGAGCTGGGTTCCGTAGAACCTTAGCACCGCCTGACCAATACCACTAGGGTGGGAAAACAAACTCAAACCTAGCGCCTCGTCGGATGCACAAACTAGTGTTGTGCACCCATCTCCTATCAAAGTCTATGTGATGTAATCTTTCCAATCGCATCTGATCTTAACTTTAAGCTGATACTTAAAGTAAGCGACCAGATCCCGATCCGAAACAGATTCAACCCCATAGAAAATTTTAAGACATGTAACCCACGTAACTAACCTAGCTACAGCTAGGATCGCGAGAAACACCAACCGTTTCTCCCCAGCAAACGGTGGGTCCATGTTGTTGATGACATACGCTAAATAAAGTGGCACCAACCGCTCGGGGTTGATGCGAGCCGTTACCTCTCCGACCTACTCCCAGAGCCTCTGAACTCCACTGCAAAGAAAAAGGGCGTGATCCCTGGTTTCATCCTCGTCCTCCTCGCAGCAGGGGCAAAAGGGAACGTATTTATGCCTCTTGCAGTACCTGGCAAGCACGCCAAAAAGTGGCAGTGCATTCCAAACAAGCCTCCATGTTATTGAAAACTCTGAATTATTTAAAAAGCTTTTGGCTGGCAGCCAATTCCACTGAGAGAGAACCTCCTCCCTCGACATGTGCAGCCACTCAACCAGCAGATCTTTTGTGGTCCCCACCACTAAATCCCAAAATAGGCTCCTCTAAGGCTGTGCAAGGTCACTGGACCCCGGTAATGACTTACATGCAGCTCAGCATTCAGAGAGGAACTGCGATTCCCCCGTCGGTCTTCTTCTTCAACCTTCGGCAGCAGGGGTGGATATGAGCTGTGGAAAACCTTGCTCCACAACTGGTACCCAGTGCGATTCCTCAAGCAGTGTCCGATTCAAGAACGCCAATCTTTCAGCGTACTTATGACTTAATAAGTGAGGCATTCCGAAGCGTCCCTCACTGAGTTTCTGTGTACAGACCTGTCTATGGACATACAGCTTTCCCCCTTTCCAAAGAATTTTGAAAAGGAGTTGCTCTAAAGCCTTACAGCGGTCCATAGGCTGGGGAAGTACTGACAAGTGGTAAAGGATCAGCAGAAAGACGTAAGTTGTGCACGCCTCCGCACAACCCTTCAGGGACAAGTCCTTCGTCTGCACTTCCGACCAATTTTTGTCCAGCTGGAGTCCAGGCACAAACCACACACCGAGAATCTTTACCAGGCCATCCGTCCAGCCAAACTTACCTGGAAGCGAGTTTACCCCGGTCCAGGCGCCCAACCACGGTCCCTGTGACTTCTTCATAGTCAGCGACCACCTCCATCACCACTTTAACATCGATCCTTCACCCTACAAAGATGGTGACATCATCAGCATACACGGACACCCTGGCAACTTTTGCTGCCATGTAGAGCTATGCTACGCAGTACTGGTCTAGCCACCTCGTCCCTTAACTTGCGGAGGAAGGACTCCAACACCAGGACATACAACAGAGGCAACAGCGGACAACCCTGGCGCACTGACCGAGAGACCCCAAAGGACTCCGACAACCTACCATTTACTTGTACTGCTACTGCAGGATTATGATACAGAACAGAGATCCACTTGCGGAAGTCCTGATCAAAACCGGCAGTCTCCATAACAGATTACAAGAAACCATGGTCTACCCTATCGAATGCTTTGAACTGATCTAAATTGATCAGCGCAGCTCCTATATCGTCTTCTAACCCCTCTATGATCGTTCGCACCAAGTGCGTGTTGTTTTGAATCGATCTCCCCTTCACAGAGCAAGTCTAATCTGGTTCGACCAAGTCGCCGATAACAACCTGCAGTTGGTTTGCAAGAACGCGGGACAAAATCTTCAACTCTGTGTTTAGCAGAGTGATGGGCCTATAATCATCCCCACCATGCCGCTCTCTTTTCTTCAGTAGTGTGACCACTCCTTTGGTTACGTGCCCAGGGATGGATCCCTGAACAAACCAGTGGTTAAATACACCCATCAGAAGAGGAACAAACATAGGCAACAGCCTCAAATATAGTTCGTAGGGCAGACCATCGAACCCCGGAGATTTGTTATGGCCAACCTGCTTCAATGCAGTAATGACCTCACACTCTGTAACCATCCCATCACAGTTAGCTGCTTGGGCCGCAGTAAGGCAGAGCAAGCCAGTTAAATAGCTGCCAAACTCCTGGCCGTGGAGTCTGGGTAGTTGGGTAAAGCGTTCCTCCAAATGTTGCCGAAACCCATTGCAAATTTCTTGAGTTGATACAGGGGTATGTCCTTCCAGGTTTTTCACCTTTCAAATGTACCCATCTGAGCCACGCCTTAAGGCAGCCCTACACTCAACAGCATCAACGTTCATGGCTTCATTAGAGACTCTTCTTAGCCTAGCTCTAACTACTTGACCTTTGTAACACTCGCTAGCTAGATAGTGTGTGTGTGTGTGTGTGTGTGTGTGTGTGTGTGTGTAGATTTATTTTGTCCAAAAATGAGCGAAAAGTTATAGTTTAAAAAACAATAAAAAAACTCCATAAGTTTAAAAGCGATAAAAAAAAACAATACTGAAAGTGATCTAGAATTCGTGATGTAACAGTTAACACATTAGACTATATAATACATATGGTCTAAGGTTCGATTCCTAGAAGCAGTCAAGCTATGCTGACGACAGGTAGCACCTCGAAACATGCATGTCCATAGGTTACTGTTTTATAAAATAAAAATAAATGATAATAATAATTATAGTAATAGGTATATATATATGAATATATTGGTGCATGTATATATGTGTGCTTGAGCTTGTTTCCCATATATATACAATGGTGTTGCATCTATGCACATGTGCCAGTAAGTGACTCAAAGCTTTGGCTTGCACAACAATCTGGAAATATTTGTGAACCTCATATTACATAACGATAGACGGACGAATATTTTGTCTGTCTGACAATTTGAGGGTCTACCTTGAAAATTAATGGCATCGAACTCATAAATAATTGTATAATAATTTAGTTTGTGTGCCTTTGCAAATCGACCCAAATAAATAATAAAACACTGTATATGGCAACAAGATTTAATGTCAAATCAATCAGATGGTGAAATCGGACATGAAATAAGAATACAGCTGAGGCAAGTTTGATTTGCCATAAAATATTTTATGGAAAGGTTACATTTTCATTGTAAAGTTGATGAATATATTTCCATGTTGTCTTTTCTTATTTAAATGTTGGTAGCTTATTGTTGTGTCACATTTGTTTGCATGTGTGAGTGCATCTCTCTCTCTCTCTCTCTCTCTCTCTCTCTCTCTCTATATATATATATATATATATATATATATATATATATATATATATTAAATCCCCGAAACAGTATTTCATATTAAACAATTGATGATCCCTTAAAAAATAAATTATTACTTGTACTGTAGTGAATTCGAGAAAGCAAGTTGATGCATTGATTGCAGGTGATTGAATGACTTACTGACTAAATGGTTTTCTAACGAACGATAAAAAATAATTTATTTTTTGTATAGTTTTAAGGGTTAAAAACTTCCAAGACTATATATATATTTAATTATTTTTTTTACTATGATATATATATATCTATATATATATATAAATGTAACTCTTGGTTCGTTCGCAATTAAAAGCCTAAAAAACCACTGGACGGATGGCTTCCACGTTTTGGTATAATGTGTTTACTATATCCATGTGTGTTTTTATATATTTCTTTTTAATTATAACATTATACTTAATTTTTCTATGATAAATAGGGGTTTTTCTTTGTATCGATACGCCATTTTTTTTATTTAGGGACAATTATTTATTACCGCTTCCTGTCACGTGACCAGTGTTACAATTTAGTGGCTTTCTTGCTAGATCTGGAGATTTCGTTTGCAATCTAGCGGGGAACTCTAGAAAATCTGGAGATATTTGGCACCCACACATCCTCAATTTTAGATTAAAAAATAAAGAAAAGCGCTTGAAAATACTTTAAAACATAAAATAAACTCATTCAAGTAAGTAAAAGAAAGTAGCATTTATTGCCTTTGGTAACAATTATTTATTGATTATTTGTTTTATTTTTCACCTTTTTTCGGCTAACCATTCTTAAATCTCGCTATAAAATCGATTTTTCCAAGTACATTTTAGGTGGGGGGGGCATTCCAACCTCCGAAGTTTAGTTTAAAATACGATCTAAGCAACCCTGCTTTATTTAGAAGTATTTAGTCGAAAATTGTAAAAAGCAAGAAACAACAGCAAAAAACAAAAAAAAAAAAAACTTATACCAATACAGTAGAATTTAATTATCTACCAACCTAAATACTTTTAATATGCTAAAACAAAGTTTTTTTGTTTTTTATTTTTCTAATTTCAATGTTGCACCATTATTGTGCTGTTTAATTTGCAGTATATTTCAATTTAACTTTTATTATAAAAAGTCTGAGTTTATGATTTGTTTCCTACAAAAAAAAAATACCCTCTCTGAAAAAACAGGCAAAACTAGCTGATAAAATATGTAAGCCTTCTGGGGAGCTAACCGCTTCAATATAATTCCAGAAACATATAGTGAGAAAACACGGAACATTTTATATATTAAATATACTATATTTATAATTTTTTTATGGTAGGAAGTTAAAATATGGAGTTGGGGGGGGGATTAGCGATTTTTGAAAATTTCAGACGATAAAAGTTAAAAATCTAGCGATTTTCTGGAGATTTCTTTCTCCTGATCTAGCGGGGTTTTTTTTTTAAATCTCAGTTGCCAACATTGTATCACTAAAAAAGCACTACAGGCTTAATGTAAACAGAATATGTTTACAATATCGGTAAATTTTCAATGGGTTTAATCACATGATTATTGATAATGTAACCATGTGATTGAAATTTAATTTAAATTAACCACACGTGGTCGCTTTGCTATCTAATATTCATCGAAAAATGGTAGGTACACACAAAATGAATGCCGATGCTCAAAGTATATAAACATTTTGACTCCTCTCTTTACTTAAAAATTCACCAAAAATCAGGAAATTAACAAATTCTAATGAAAATTGCAGTATTTTTCAAATAATGGTCGCAGAATATAATGAACTAATTATTTTTACTTAACTCTTAGTGAAAATGTTTTATTTTGTTTAAACAAAAAATACCTTTACTAAAGTTATGGTTTTCAGTAGTAAATAAAAAACGCAAGAATTTATTTTTGCTTTTTTTATATAAATAAAGCATCGTAATTTGTAACAATAAAAAATAATTTTTGCAGTAACATTACGAAAAAAGCCCCTAAAGTCTGTATTAATGAATTCGATAAAACTCGAAGAAAAATGAATTCTCGCATACTATTCAGGAAATTAAAGATTCAATTAGATTCCTATTTCAGTCACCTAAATTATTTGGGGTGAAATGAGTTTAGGAATTTATAGCCAAACCTAAATTTATTTTTTTTTTGCTTAAAAAAATAGCATTAATACAGGTAAAATTAATTAATAAATACAGGTAAAATTAATTAATTAATATAGGTAAAATTTGCATAGAATGCTCTGCTTTACGGTTGTAAAAATGGAACGGAAATTTGAATTTTGTTCCATTTTAAATTCGGTACATTTTTACATTACGTCCAACTCATCGTTCACATTCGACGCGTCAACTTTTATAGCTTTTCGGGTATTCTGGCAAGGTTAGGGGTGTCTATTCCGAAAGCCGTTTTTAACATGGGTAGATTGGTAGGTTTGTCAGAAATTTCGTGAAAAATAGTGAATAATTCCACCCCGTCTTTCCAAGCTTATAACTCCTCGAAAAATCTAACTCAAGCCCTAATTTTTTTCCAATTAAAGGAGCAAGAACCAAGGTTTCATTAAAACAAAACAAAAACAAAAACAAAACAAACATGTTTTTTTTTAAACTTCGGACTTTACAGGTAAATTTCTAAAAAACACTACTTTTTTTGTTTTAAATTTGAATATATTATTTATTGACCGTTTCTCTTCAATTTGTGATATATAATACTTTGGTGAATAAATTATTTACTTCTTAATAGACATTTCAAAATGGGAGGCGTGAATTTGTCTACCCCCTGTCTTTCCAAGCTTATAACTACTCGAAAAATGTAATTCAAGCCCTAATTTTGTTTTCAATCAAAGGAGCAAGGACCAAGGTTTCATAAAAAAAACAAAAGAAAAAACAAACAACGTGGTTTAAAAAAAGGTTTTAAACTTCGAACTTTACAGGTAAATTTCTAAAAAACACTACTTTTTTTGTTTTAAATTTGAATATATTACTTATTGACCTTTTCTCTTCAATTTGTGATATATAAAACTTTGGTGAGTAAATTAATTATTTACTTTTTAATAGACACTTGAAAATGGGGGCGGGGGCGTGAATAAAAAAAAACGTTTGTCTAAAATATTATATTCGGTTTATTGGAAAGAGCATAAAATTTCACATTGACCCTGAAAATATCGTAAAAATAGAATCAATAGAAAAATTTTGATAGATATTTAAAGTTTAAAAATTGAAAAATATTGAGTTCGTAAAATTCATTACTGTGTTTTAAAAAAAAAAAAAAATGTTCTATTACTTTAATAGTTTATTTTGGAAGTATAATCCATAAAGAAAATAAACAACCCACTTTTAAAGGAGAAATTACGAGATTTTTATATTTTATTCGCAGAGTCATGATAGGGGTGTAAAAAATTCCTACAAAAATTCTGATACACCTACTAGATTGGAGTGTTTATTCGTTGTAAACGTACCCGACAACCTATAAATGTCAATATTTCCAATGTGAATGGTAATCTGGACTTATGTAAAAAATAACAAAAAGATATACCAAACTGACTTTTTCGTTTAAAAATGGAATTATTTCCCTTTCGTTATTAACTTAAAAAAAAAAAATTTTTTTTAAATAAATTTTTTGTGTTTTATATACATAAAGTACAATTGTTGAATGTTACTGTTTTGATTATATTCGTTTGAGGGGATGCACAATTAAAAAATTAAGAAAGATTGAAACGAAGCGAAATTTAAGTTTCCGTTCCATTTTTGCAACAACCGTAAAACAGCGCATACTCAGCAAGTTTTATCGTAATTTATAAGCATAATATTGAAACACTAAATCAACATTTTATTTATTTTTTTTTTGCATAATTAATGATGGAAGTATTTTTATTTTTATTTTCTTAACATCTTTTTAAAAAAAAATAATTTGTACATTCTCTTGAAAAAAAAGAATCAAACTTTTCTCTACTTTCACATGTGTTCCATTTTAACAAACTGAGCCACAGCAACGCGTGGCCGGGTACAGCTAGTATATATAATTGTGAGTAAAGAGTTGTGCAATCGGCGTTGCTTGTATCCAGTGGCAAGGAGAGGCACAGGACTGACTGGAAACAATGCCGAGAGCACATACAATGGAATTCCCAAATGGTTATCCATTTTAGTACTTACCTTGCTGAACGTTGCCTGCCTCTCTCTCTCCCTTTCTCTCTCTCTCTCTCTCTCTCTCTCTCTCTCTCTCTCTCTATATATATATATATATATATATATATATATATATGATTATTTTTTACTATAATAATTAAATACCTACAGACACTAGTGTTTCATCCTTTCGGGAATCTTCAGTGCAGGGTGTCACGATTACTACCAGTCGAACGATTCGAACCCCGTATCACGAGACATCTCAGGCTCGATTAGCGGAGACCTAATCCATTCGGCTTGAAATAAGGTTGACCGCTTGAAATAAGGTTGAATTTTTAAACATCTTAATTTTAAGTGTTCATTTACGCCAGACAGACAGTGATCTAATCGTTATACGATGATCTACGCATAAGAGCTAAATTGACCGACTTTTAATTCAACTGAAAGTGCTCAACGATAAGAAACGAATTTCTTAAAGGGGCTGTCATAATTATTTTTTTACTATAATAATTAAATACCTACAGACACTAGTGTTTCATCCTTTCGGGAATCTTCAGTGCAGGGTGTCACGATTATATATATATATATATATATATATATATATATATATATATATATATATACAAGTAGTCCCGTTGCAGCCAGATGGCAGCATATTGTGAAAGAAAAGCGAGTAAGTACAGTGTATTTACACAATCAATATTTACGAAACTAAAGTTAGCAATTACTTATTTTTTCGTCAGTTCTCCTGTAGGAGATGTCTTCTTGAACTACTTTAACAAAATGTATTGTATTTTCAACCAATATTAACGAAAAAAAAATAAGATACATGGGTAAAAGTATTATTTAATTTAATGACCGGTGGTCTAAACTGACCACCCTGGTTGAATCAGAGAAAGTCCAATTTTTTGTTTTGTAATCAGACGGAGAAAATGAAAGTAATTAGTTTTAAAAAGAAAAAAAAAATCTGGTATTTTTTGCAACCAATATTAACGAAAAAAACCCTGAGATACATGGGTAAAAGTATTATTTTATTTAATTTAATGACCGGTGGTCTAAACTGACCATCCTGGTCAAATCAGAGAAAGTCCACTTTTTTTTAATCAGACGGAGAAAATGAAAGTAATTAGTTTTAAAAAGAAAAAAAAAATCTGGTATTTTTTGCAACCAATATTAACGAAAAAAACCCTGAGATACATGGGTAAAAGTATTATTTTATTTTATTTAATGACCGGTGGTCTAAACTGATCACCCTGGTCAAATCAGAGAAAGTCCACTTTTTTTTGTAATCAGACGGAGAAAATGGAAGTATTTTTTTTTAAAAGTAAACAAAAAAAATCTTGTATTTTTCAACTAAATCGAAAACTTTTTACTGACTTTCTTTTTTTTTTTTTTTGGTTGCAAATCAGAGAAAGTCCCTTTTTGTTTTGTTAATCAAACGGAGAAAATGGAAGTAATTTTTTTTTAAATAAAAAAAAACTTCTATTTTTCAACCAATATTAATCGTTTCTGCTGCTGCTGCTACTCCCACCGATTTAATGCCTCTCACCACCACTTTGCATAACGGCTACTGATGCTACTCCCACCAATTTAACTCCTATCACTACAACTATTTTTGTCTCTGCTGCTACTCCCACAGATTGAACTCCTATCACCACTACTACTTTGCATTAATTTTGCATTTCCATTCACCAAACATGGATATAAATACCACTAAAACATTCACTGGGTCATAAGCTTCATTTTGGTACCTAAATTTCCTGGGTGGGTTGCCTGTAGGCTGACTTAAACCGCGTCACACACAGTACAGAAATTTATAATAGGCTATATATATATATATATGTATATATATATATATATATATATATATATATATTCCTATGAATTCGTTTTTCTTTTGTGTGTATTGATATTCATATTAAAAACCCTCTTTGCTATTTATTTAAAAAGAAAATACGATTTTCTTATATATGGGTCATGGAATTGAATTCATCTGCAAAAGATCTAGCTAATTTGCATATTCTTTTAAAAATTCATTTTAATTAATTCCCTATTAGTTTTTTCGGTTTTCTTATGGGATGATCATGTTTAGTTAACTGTTACGTGTAATTATATTCATGCAGATATTCTACATGATTTATACTTGCATAATATTTGCGTAAAAAGTTTACAGGACACACTATATTGTTTCCATATATATTTATGGATATGTATATTTTTGTTTAATCTATCTATCTATCTATCTATCTATCTATCTATCTATCTATAAAAGTGAACGTATATGTGTGTCTGTCTGTCTGTCTGTTTACATTTCCCTATGCAATAACTCTGTCAATTTTTAGTCTACAGACTCGAAATTTGATATTCAGGGTACTGAGATTTGGGAAAATCTATGTGATCGGTTTTCGGCCAGAAATTTGGCTGTTAAGGGGTCAAAGTTCAACGATTTGATCTTTGAGAACTCTACCAAACTGCTCCGACAATTTGGGGTCTAAACACTTGATATTTTAGACGTAGGTTCATTGGACTGGATTTAATAGATTTAAACAGAGTAAAGAATTTAAGATGTAAGTAGGTTAATTAGTTTAAAGGTTGATTTCAGCTTGAAAAACGCAGAGTTTCTTTTTCCTCTTCCTTTCTTTCATTTTATTTTCTCTGTTTCTTTTTCTTTTTCCTCCCCTTCCCTATACCCAAGCTTAACCTGGCCTACTAAAGCGGCTACTCAACCTTTTTATTGCTTTTTATAGCTTGTTTGAACTTCGTCTATAGAGGTCACTTTCTGTTAGATATATATACATACATATATATATATATATATATATATGTTATTCCCCTATCCATCTTTTCATTTTAAATTTCTCCCCCCTCCACTACCCTTTTCTACATATTCTATCTCACTAACGTTAAAGTCCAGTAATACTAAGGTTTCTAATAAAAAGTTCCCACCAGACCTTAAAAAGCTTTTCACCGGTCCATAAAGAAGAATTACTCCAGAAATATGCCCAACTTGGATTTCTACTCTGTGATGTTGATTACCCAATATACAGCTTGTATCTCATTACCTCACTGCTTTAAAGGACAGTTACCTTGGATTTTACCGTGCAATTTGGAGCTAAACCTTTATATCCTTTTCTTCAATTTCTCCTGCTATGTGACTTCTATTTAATCAATTTTTTATTATGATTTTCCATGTCTAACTGACTTTAGCAAATAGGGTGAATACCATTATATCTATTTGCTAATATTTTCTCCTCTGAAGAGATGGTAGGCATCGAAACCCTATAGGATAAGGAGATAAAATTTCTAAAGTATTCTTTGTTTTAATAAGAATAATAAAAAATCCTTGATTTGAATAAAGTTTTGTAATTTCATTGAATCGCTATAATTTGCTATCTATCTATCTATCTATCTCTCTCTATATATATATATATATATATATATATATATATATATAATAACGAAAAATATTGGAATCGACCCATCACTAATATATCTATATATCTATATATATATCTATATATATATCTATATATATATATATATATATATATATATATATATATATATATATATATACTTGTTTATTGTTATATAAACATGCTCACATCCCGCTGCTACAAATAGCCACTTGTTTCAATCAAACAACAGATATCATCAGGCAGCGACTTGACTATTCAAAAGTTCAATGAATAATAATATTCATTGAATTTTTGAATAGTCAAGTCGCTGCCTGATGATATCTGTTGTTTGATTGAAACAAGTGGCTATTTGTAGCAGCGGGATGTGAGCATGTTTATATAACAATAAACAAGTATTATCAGCTCTTTTTATTGAGCACTATCTAACAACCTCGTTGAATTCATTAGTCCATTTAGTCCATTACTTTTGAATATAAAAGAAACCCCGAGTATATATATATATATATATATATATATATATATATATATATATATATATATATATATATATATATATTAGTGATGGGTCGATTCCAATATTTTTCGTGATTCTGATGCAATTACCAATTCTGTTTTAAATTCCCAATTCCGATACAATTACCGATTCCAATAGTTTTTAAATTTCTAAATATAGAAATTTTTTGTGCATGTGTACGTGAGGAGTCTGATTAATGTAAAAACCTATGTAATGTGTTCATATATTCGAAGATCAGACAAGGGGGGATGGGGTCTGGTTGTCTCCCCCCTTCTGCAGCCTTGGACTCTTCTAATGGCCAGCATTTGGTTGACAACCCTTGCTGTGCCGATAGATATAAAATAGAATGGTTCGAGGTGCTACATAGAGCGGACTCCAGAAACCATTTAAAGATTTTGGAGTCTGTCTCTATTGCGTTACGTCAACCTTCTTTGTGCCGGCAAAAGGAAACATCTAACGCATTGTTTCTCTTTGGGAAACTTTGAATCTTTTCTCCCGCTTTTTTTTTCTTCCCTCGTTTTGCCAATATTTTAATCGTTTTTAAACGTTAATAAATTTATTCTAGTATCCCGGTACTTTTGGCACATTCAATAAGTTCCCCATTAGAACTCTTTATTTTCGACGTAATATTATTTTGTACGCTATCGATTTTCTTCTGATGAGATGATAGCCGAAAGAGCTCTTGAAAAACTTCCGCTTATTATTTTCAAAACTGTATATAAATTCTGTACCTCCAAACATATATATATATATATATATATATATATATATATATATATATATATATATCCAAGTTATGAATGGTTCACGTTATAAATATAGTTTTTGTTGTTATTACTCACTATACAAATACCCAACTTTTTCCATGTGGACATATCTGACATTCAAAACCAGTTGAACATCGACCTTCTCTAATGTGCAATGCACATTGTGCATATCCAAGCAATACCTCTGTATTGCTAGATAATGGAATCCAATGATGAGAGGAAAATCAACACACACACACGCACACACACACGCACACACATGCAGACACGCACAAATTAAAGATTAAGCATGCTCATAATTGCGTCACTAATTTAGTGATTTTCTCATAAAAACCACGAATACACGTTTTGTCTATATTTAGTATGAGCAAATGGGGATAAAATGGATAAAAGAAAAAGGCCAATTCCCAAATGTGTTTTGAGGCGAGCAGTTCTCAAGGTGTAACATGTTGAAGTATTTCTTTGATATGTTGGCTATTTCTGCTTCAAAGTGCCTTTGGCTCCTTTCAGTCTGATAATTCCTCTGCGACAGAGATTCAATAAAATGCAATTCTATTATTTTTAGTCAGACGAAAAGAAAAAAAAAAGCAAACCATGACTTACTCATAGAAAACAATACAAAAAAGTGGTCTTGTGGGGTTATTTTTTTTCTCCATTTCTTTTTATCGCTTCTTTTCTTTCTCTCTTTCTGTCTGGAACATGCACAACAGAACTATGAAATTATGTTCCTCTTCTGAACTGCTTGTTGAAAACCATATTTAGCAGACAGCTGAAATATAACGAATAGAACATGCAAATATCAGCAAAAGAAGTCAATATGGAATACTTAATAATGCAAGGAGGAAGCTCGTTCTTTTGCACTCTTCACTTTATTTGATCTGGATCTTTTTTTAGAGTTTTTATTTTTAATCCTAATATATATATATATATATATATATATATATATATATATATATACTAGCAGGGAGACCCGACGCTGCTCGGGATAGAATGATGATCAATGAATATTTCACACACCGTTATTTTTATTGTCATTGAAATCCGTGAAATCGCCCCAGGAGGAAGCTTCACTTGCCTGCATGCAGTAACTTAGTCCAAAATATACGTTATTCTACATTGCACTCTAGAGAAGCTACTGTTTCTTTTATAAAATTAGTACATATAAAATTCTTTCCAGTTAATAAATGAAAAAAACAAAAACATTAAGAAATTTACGTACGGGGTTTGAACTTACAGATCACGTCGTACTCCCCTTTTGAATTTTGACGTCTTGGTTCTTGGCAGCCACATTTTCGGTAAAAAACCGATTAAAAAGCTTGCCCTATATCTGAATATACTTTATGTAAAATTTCAAATGTTTAGATCAAAAATTGGCTGAGTAATTTTGTAGAGACCGCAGAGGTCAATTTTTTAAAAACTTTGACCCCAATTTTTACATTTAGTGCTTTGGGCTCAAATCAAATTAAAAAGTTTGATCCATTTTTTTGCTTGAGGAATTGTCTGCAAGAATCCATAAAGTTTTGTAAAGTTCAGTTGTAAGTTACACTCTTGAAGGTTCAATCGTTAGTGTGGGCTGACACTCAAAAATACAATTGTGAATTATTTAGGACATGTCCATAGCTGACGAAATGAGAGCATGCTAAATAAAGGGTTCCATTGAAGATTCTGAGCAGAGTCCCGAGTTTGACAAGATGCATCTGAAGGTTAAATCAGCTGAAACATTGTGCCAATAATACTCAAGATGAAAACAGTAGTCTGAAGAATCCAAATAATATGAATAACCAAATGTCAGAAATATAAGAGGCAATTAGTGTTTGTTGGACTTGAAGACGACTATGCTGTAGTCATGGCGATTTATGGAAGTTTTGTTTGGTTTCGGGTCAACAGAGAAAGAACGGAAAGTTAGTAACAGGTCTCCCGAGATGCAGTAATTGAAAGTTCCCAGAAATCTATAATAGATACCACCTAACAATTTTAAGTGGTTTTCAAAATTAAATAAATGCATAAATACAGTATAACTCCTAGAATTTGAACATCCGCTTCGTTCAAATTAGAGGATGCTGTTCAAGTTTCGTGATAAAAAAATGTGCTGCAGTTAACTTTAATTTTCTAAGAATTAAGAAATAGTAAATGAAATTCATTGCTATATGATACTTCAAGTATATATTAAGTTGAGTTTACGATATATTGCAAGTAAGAATTGTTAAATATTATTACCACGAACAAAAACATTGAAAATAAATTACGAGGGGTGTGCAATAAGTAATATCCCTGACCCACTTCCCATAGCAGTAGAGCAACGAACCTTGGCACAGTTATTAGTATTTCTCTACATAGGAACCACCCAGAGTTATGCATTTCTCCCATCGTTTGATGCAGCTCTGGAGACCGTTTTTGTAGAACACCCCAGCTTGGTCCTCCAACCACGACGTGACTTCAGAAATCAAGGCTGCATCATCTGGGAAACGCTTCCTTTCAAAAACAACTTCATGGCTGGAAAGAGGTGAAAGTCAGAGGGTGCAAGGTCAGGAGAGTAGGGAGGATGGGGAGGGGGAGGATTTCATAACCACTTATCTGTGCTTCTGATCTGGCGACATGCAAGTTGTGGATCGGAGTGTTGTCCTGCAGGAGGAGGGTACCTTTGCTGATCTTGCCCTGCCTCTTGATTTTGATAGCTTCCCTAAATTTCCTCAAAAGTGAAGCATAATAGGCTTCTGTAATTGTGGTACTCTTTGCCAGGAAATCTGTCATCACTACTCCGTCCTGATCCTAGAAGACTGTGAGCATGACCTTGCCAGCTGAGGGCTGCACTCTTGCCTTCTTTGGAGGTGGTGAATCCAAGTGCTTCCACTGCATTAACTGGGCTTTGGTCTCTGGATTATAGTGATGGACTCAGGTTTCATCCTGTGTAATCAGTCTTTTGAAAAACTTTGACTCATCTTCTTGGCACATCTTCAAATTCATCCTTAAGCACTCGACGCGTTCTTGCTTCTGGAATGGTGTGAGCAATCTGGGAATTCATCTGGCAGACACCTTATGCATATGCAAATGGTCATGAATGATAGTTTCCACAGACCCTGTACTAATCTTGACATATTGGGCTATTTGGCGAATAGTAATGTACCGATCTTCCAAAGTGGCAGCCTCAACTTAATGGACAGATGTCTCATCAATGGCAAAAGGGGGGCGACCAGGTCTGGAAGCTGTTTCCACAGACTTCCGGCCATGTTTGAATTCACGATGCCAGCATTTTACAAGGTTATATGATGGAGCATTATCACCATAAGTTTATTTCATTTCATCAAAAGTCTCCTGTGGTGTGCGTCCTTTCAAATACAAGAACCGGATCACTGCTCAACATTTAACAGGCTCCATTTCACACCTGACTCAGTTCAAACACCTGTAAAACAAAAATCACAATTAGTTCAGAGCTGTAATTTGGCACATAACCCGTAGAGATATAAATCCTTGCACATGTAAAATTTCAGCTAGATCAGACAAATGGAAGTGGATCAGAGGCATTACTTATTGCACGCCCCTCGTAAATCTACTCTTACTTGTTAGGTATTGATTATCTAAGTTATCATCTACAGAAATCATACATTTATGTAAAATACAGTTTTTTTTATTTATTCATTGAATGAGTCTCATTGCAGTTTCTATTTTCATCGATTGAGCTCTCGGGCGTTGCCATTGTATTCTGTAAGCGATCACGAAAATCTACAATTTCTTGGTTCTGTAGCTTCCCTATGATTATATCTCTTTGCAGTGACATTGCTTGCAAAACATAGTTGTCACTTTTTTCTAGAAATTTTATAACCGTCTCCATAGACTTTTCTGCATCATCCCATGATATTGATTCATCAGAGTTTTCTTGGTTATTTACATTAGAGTCAAGAGAATGGGAGTTGTCGCTATTTCCCTCACCATTACTGCCTTCAGGATATTGATCAGTTGTTTCCTCATCTTGTTGCACCCACATTTCAACATCATTTGCATTAAGTGATTTAAGAACAGCGTGGTTGGTCGGTAACCGTTTGGTTTCAAGATTTTTTTCTAGACCAGATGTATGCTCTGATTCTTTCAGTTCAGAAGCCTTTGGCGCTGGGCATAATTTACCCCATGCTTTTGTTAATGTGCTTGCTTGAACTTGATTCCATGCACTTGCGAGAGAAAATATGGCATCTTTGATAGTAAAATGGCACTGAAAAATTGCTTATGCTCACGGTACTATTTATCATATTCATCATGAAATCATTTCTGTAGAAACATTTTAAGTTCCAAATAATCCCTCGATCCATAGGTTGAATAAGAGAAGTCACATCAGGTGGTAAGTAGCACGCAAAAATATTCCTGCAAGATGACACTAGTTCTGACTCAGGAGGATGTGCTCTACAATTGTCCAACAGAAGCAAGCACTTTGAATCAGGTTTACCTAATTCAAGCCTCTGGACAACTGGCACAAATTCTTGCAAAAATCATTTTTTAAACAACTGTTGATTCATCCATCCATTTCGTGAAGAATAATAGGATACTGGCAAAGGCGAAACTCCTTTCAATGCTCGGGGACACTTTGATTTGTCGATGACAAGAAGCTTAAGTTTATGAGTTCCAGAAACATTAGTGCATACCATCATTGTTAGTCTTTCTTTATTTAATTTGAATCCTTTTATTTTCTGCTCCTCGGATCCAATTTACGCCACTTTCATCAGCGTTGTAAACATCCTCTGGTGTTAAACCATAATCGGCAATTATCGTCTTAAATTTGTCACAATAATTTGATGCTGCATGTGTATCAGCAGACCGTTGTTCGCCAGACATTGTTAATTGTCTTATACCATGTCTACTCTTAAAGCTCCTAAGCCAACCTTCACTGAATTTCATATCTTCTGCGATATTCAATCTTCCTTAAGAGATTTTGCTTTAGTAATTAACATGGGCTCAGATATTGTTACACCTTCATTCCGTTTTGCTACAAACCACTCATGCAATATTCGATCGAATTCAACTTGCTTTAGTCTGCGAAGAGTCCTTCTTTTGACATGTCTTTTATTTGAAGAGAAAGGAGCAGCCTTCAATATTTCCTCCTTTTTCTTTTCAATGTAAAACAATGTACTTCTTTCAATTTTATAATCTCTCAATATAACGCTATTTTCAACTCAGACATCTAATTTTTCTATAATTTGACGTTTTTCGAGTAAAGTCAGTATCACTTGTTTTTTTTTTTAGAGTTGCAAGCCATTGTGATGGGTTGTTTTACACTATTTTAAATATAGCAATCTGAAAAAAAAATTACAGTTAGTGTAAATTAATTATTAACAGCTAATCTACATTAATTACATAGTACCAATATTAACATTTCTGCGCAATATCTGACTAAACCATGTAAACAGTTTTACTGCAACTCCGCATCAAATATGCTAATACAATTTCAATGACGAGACAATTCAAGTTTAGAGAAAGTCCAGGTTTAGAAGAAGTCCAAATGAGAGGAAGTCCAAATGAGAGGAAGTTCAAATTAAACGAGTTTTACTGTATTATGAATATTCAATCTTGTTAGTGTTCATCTGTTCATCCCAACTTCCAGTAACGAAGATGGAAAAACCAAGATAGTTGCCCGAACCACAGACAATTACTTAGAAAAAAAAAAAACTCCCCCAAAACACTGATATTCTACTTTGTTTTCACGAGGAGGATGAAGATAAGCTGTACAGCGTCAAGAGTTCAAGATTTCAATGATATGCATAGAAACACGAGGCAAAAAGAGAAATATCAATTAGTATGCTGAGAGTGAAATAACATTAATGTAGGCTTTTTAAAAATAGTCAGTAGTACACTGCTTCCCTCCATGTTTCTGCCTGAATAATGAAATAAATCGATAACCAACATGTATTTTCAGTAGAACTGTCTTTATATTAATTACTAGCAAGGAGACTCGGCGTGACCCGGAATTGAAAGAGATTTAACGAATGTTCCACGCTTTCAATACTTTTATTGTCATTGTAATCGGTGAAATCACCCATTTTTCAATCAAATAGATTGATTGCCTGCTCTGGTCGGGTAGTCACTTTGATGCACCGGGAGGAAACTTCACATGCCTCCCTGCAGTCCACATTGCACTGTAGAGAACCTAGAGTGATAAAAATTCTCAAATGCATTTGCAATGTTAGGCTGTATAAGGGTGTTAACTTTGGTCAAAATCGGACTGTTCCTTCTTTAATTGGATTTTTTCGATTATCAGTTTTCGATACTTATCAGAGGCATTTTGATGCAAAACCTAAGAACACTCCCAGACACATAAAGTACATTTCTGTAAATTAAAAAAATCGTCCAGCCCTTTTGGAGTACATAGGAAATGAACACACACACACACACACACACACACACACACACACACACACACACACACACACAAAGTGCCTATTATATATAAGTAGACATAGATATTAGAAATTAACACTAAACTGACCAGAAATCATTTGAATAATTTACAACAAGAAAGAATTTGTTTCTTCGAGGCCTGTGGCGCAGTTGATAGAGACATTGAATCTCTACAGTTCCAGATGAAAATTGTCTGAAGATAGCGGTTTCAATCCTATCCAAAGCATGCCAGAGGTTTACTTGGCCAAAACGTGGTGAGACGACAACAACTACGGATGGCAGTGATTGCTGAGAATGCAGTTAGGAGATTCGAAATTCCTATCCATCACGGTTACCACTTGACGAAGGCCAGAGAAATAGTTGGCCGAAACGTCGTGAAAAAGAACAATCAATAAAGATGAAAACAACAACTAATAAAGATGAGAATAATAGTCCGAAATAAAAATAAAATTAATATAAAATTAATAAGAAAGAATTTGTTGAGAGATGTAACGCACATGTTCAGTGTAGGATCTTAAAGTAGTAATATACTGTCTGTCCTTTCTCTCTTTTTTTCTTCTTCTCTCTCTTCCTAAAAAATGTACATGTGATAGATAATTGATAATAAAGAATTTGCAACCAGTCCCATGCCGAATAGAATGCATAATCCTTCTAAGTAAATTTGATCTCTTCATTCATTATCATATCTGTGATTGTTGTTATTTTTTGTGTATATGTCTACCTTCATGCAGCATTTCTTCACATATTTCTGGTTGCCTCTAATATACATCTCTCACTTGAACCCTTCATTCACGATACTTCACTTTTGTGCATATTTTCGATTATCGAATTCAAAAGAAAAAGCCTGTGTAATCATTCTACAATATTATATATATACACTCTCAGAAGGATCCAAAATATTAGTATGTAGAAGTTTCATAGCTGGTGTCTATATATAAACAGGGTCTAT